>NC_089873.1:70270000-70570000 GCF_040182565.1 Anser cygnoides | reverse complement strand
GCTGCTGTAGAGAGAAGCTTTGTTTGCTGATGGAAAAACAAAATTAAGTTAATTACATTTCTGCTGGACTATAATTAAGGCATTTTGTCTCACTGTTCCACATTACGCATAAAGACTTTCTTCCCCTGCAAGGCAACGAAGCTGTAGGGCAGAACCATGGCTTAAATCATGTTCTGAATAGCAATTGGCCCCAAAGCACAACAGCTGGGAGGCTGTCAAGAAATGTCAGACTCAAGTTGGCAAATGGTTCCAAAGGCTTCAGCTGAAGTAGTTTCTATTTCACTAAAGAGAAAAAAAGTAACCACAAATAGAAATCAAGTCACAACCAATAGCCATTTCAAATATTAGAAGTAATTTACAACATTTAAACCTGCAGTTTGTACTAAATATAGAATATACTAAATGTCCAATTCATTCTTGTGTATATAACCATCACATGCTGCTCTGAGTACAGATGTTTGCAGCACATCCATCAAAATTCCTGGTTTAGAAACCTGACCCCAAAAAAGTCAAACCTTTTGTCTACCTATTAAAATGGGATAGTTGATCACACAGTGGTCTCTAGTGGGCATGCATTCACAGCAGCTGAAAATTTTCAGCTGAGTTTTGTTGTCTACATTGGGTCTTTTTAATTGCTTTTTTTCCCTTGAAGATAGCAGTAAGAACAATAACAACTACAAAAACAGCAAGTAGTCATGTTGCAAGTAAAGGTTTTCATGTCTAGACGTAACTGTGGTTGGTTCAGGTTAAGACAGCAGAAGTTAACTGCATGCCATGGGTTTGAGGAGGATGTTTGGAGTCAGGTGGAGAAGCTTACATGGTTGCTTGTATCTGAGTCTTTCTGTCTATGATCCCTCTACCAGCTGCTCCAAGGATAAGATGTAACAGTTCAGAAGCCTTAGCTCATGAAAATTAAATCAGTGTTGTAAGTGGTATTCCCTTAAGTAGCAAGTGCAACTTTGTAAAAGAAGAAAGTGTGAGTACATCCAAAGGAAAGGAAGAAAACTTTCCAAAGAGCCTATCAGGCTTTTCCAAAGCAACTGCTATCTTTGAGGGATACTCAGACCTTCATCTGCCTGGGTCATTTAGGAAAATGGAACTTCACTGGGAATTTTATTGCAGTAAATTCAAATATATTTCTTTCTTAAGGTATTTCTTTTATATTGAGTTAACTAAAAGTCACTGATTTTCTTGTTATATGCAGCACATGTCATCATGCTTTAGACTTCCTCTGAAAACGCAGAACAGCAGGACCACATGAGATCCGTGTTTGTTTTCACAGAAACCAAGCAATCTTCTGCATCAGGTGCCAGGCTTGAAAAGTGCTAAAGTGAAGGTCTGCCCATGCTCTAAGCTAATGAAATGTTAGTGTGGTGGTACTGTCAGTGACTGTTTTCCTTTGTCCCACAGGCAGGTAAAGGGATTCTGCGGACTGTCATTGCCAACAATGAAGCAGTAGCCGATATGATTCCAGTAGATGTTGTCATCAACCTCACCCTTGCAGCTGGGTGGTACACTGCTGTGCACAGGTGGGAAGGCACTCCTGTTTCTGCTAGGCTTGAGCATTTACTGATTGAACCTGGACTTTGGGGAGAACCTAGAAAAAAGCTACATGAAACCTTGTTGATTCATTTTCTGGTTCACATTTTCTCCCCCAGGTTTGTCAAGGATTAAGAGCATACAGAAATGATGAAGGTAGACTTTAGAGTTAGGAAATCTCTAAAGCTACAGGGAATACCTGTTTCTCAGTAAAACGTAAGCTCACTTGACAAGTCTCTCTCATAAGTTACTTTTCTGAAGTTTTTTTTTTTTTTTTTTTTTTTTAAATGCCTCCATTCTCATGCAGCTACATTGAGTTGCTTTTCGACTGGCTTCTAGAGTTTTCTTGGTGAAAATACTCTGAATGTTTTCCTTGGAAAATAGTGCAAAATATATATATTATAGACTCGTATGATAGGAGAGATTAACTAAAACTCCCTATTTTTTGCTTCGTTGAGAAGGGTATGTATAAGTGACATTAAGGTTTTAAGTTCTTTTCTTGTGAGCCTCCATCTCTGACCTTCAATCATTATGTAGGAAGTGCTACAGAGTAAAGTACATGAATTATTCTAGACGTTTATGTAACTCTGAGAAATACTAGGCAAATAAGTGCAGAAGTGTTTTACTTCGAAGAACAGAGCTCTCCACTGAGCTGAGAGTGGAGAAAATTTTCATATATTAACCTCAATACAGAGATCCTAAAAGGATCTTAAAAGGCAGCTCACCAGCTTTTCAGATTTATTTCTCTCATAGTTTCTTCCTTTTTTATCTGCAACAGGCAAGGTATCACAGTTAGGGGAAAATATATCTTCCTACACACAAACTCTTTAGAGCTTCCAGATTAAGAGGGCTACAGCCTGTCCAAGAAGCTGGGAAAGAAAAAGAACATGTGCTAATGAAAAGTATATCAGCACCATATCTAGAAGTCCTGTCTTCAGCCATAGTAGAAGTGACATTATTTCTGGCTGTTCGTTGGCAAAAGATGCATGTTTTTAATTTTGATCCCACACAAATAATTGTTAGGCTAAAGGAGCAAGTGCAGAACTTGATTTAAAGCTTTGTCTAGCTGAGCAAGACCCCAAGGTTAATAAATCGTGTACAAAAAAAAAAAATAGAGCCTGAGCCTTCTGTAAATTTGATTTATCTGAGTGAGTTTCGTGTTTAGGTGCTGTCTCAAAGGATAGCATGTATTTATTTTTTTTTTAATTATCTAGTTAGAAAGTCAGTATCCTTCAGGGCAAGTGATATTACTGGGGGGAATTAGATTCTAAAACTTAGAGAACTGCAGTCTGCACTACATACTGTAGAACCTCTACACTCTACCAAGACCACTGACTCAGCTGGAGGGTGGAGAATAGAAAAAAATTTTTTTTGAATTTTTTGAGAATTTTGTTGAAATTGATTGATTTATAATCACCACCTTGACAAATGGAATTCAAAAGTATTACAGATCATAATCATTAAGTAAATGATTGTAAAATGCACAGTATGTCCCTGAGGTTGGTTTGGGCAAATGATTTACAGTACACTAAGAGAAACTATTAAGAACAATCACAAACTTGTCAGCATGCATGCTTTTTATAATTTTAGATAAGTGATATATGGATAATTTATCTTAAGCCCCATCTGTCTTTATTAACTAAATATGCTCTTCAGAATCTGAGTGAATCTAATTAAAACTTCATGTTTTATACTGTTTTCATAGTTATGAAAAATGACCTCCTTTGCAATTTTTTTAATGAGCTGTTGTTATTGTTACTTGGGCTGTTAGCTTTTATGCTCCATTAATAAATCTTTGGGTGCTTTTCTTCACACATTAAAATAATACTTCTTTCTCTTTTCCAGGCCAAAAAATATGTTGGTGTACAACTGTACAACGGGTGGAATCAACCCTTTCTTTTGGGGAGAAATGGGTAAGGTATAATTTAAAACTAGAACACGTCAACCATCAGTAGCATTCCTTGGCCAGGCTTTGAAAAGGTGGTTTCCTGTAGTTAGGTGACATTCTGCATCTGTCATTCAAACCATGTGTGGGAGGCCCAATTGCAGTTAGTGAGGTCCTGTGAGCAAAACCTCCTGGTGCTGGGCATTCAGCTCAGGAAAGCATTTATTCAGTTTTTGTTGTAAGCATGGTCATGTAACAGCCCAGCAAAGTACATGCTTTGCTAAACTAAGATATTAATGTGGTGGAAAAGGGAATAGAGAACCAGTCTCTAAATTCTAGAAGAAGGTGTTCGACATAGCTATAACTGGATATTTTCCTTTCCTGGTTGTTGGATTTTGTGTTTCTTTATTTTGTTTTGGTTTGGTTTGTTCTTTGTGCTCTGAAATCTCTTGGAGAACCTCAATAGTGAATCTTGCATCCTTATAAAGAAAGCTCTAACTTTCAGAAAAATAGTATATTAAGGCAGTAGGATAGCCTTTCTTCCTCCTTCTGTGCAAAACATTTTAAACAGAAATAGTTTGTGTAGACCAGAGAAGGGAAAGTTAAAATGACAGATATGCTTCAAGAACAGTTTGACTTTTGATTGTGAATCAAATGATTAATTGGTGGATAAGGAATTTGCTTGAAGGTTGCACCCACGGAGTGGTGGACAATGGCTGTATGTCCATGTGGAGGCTGGTGACAAGTGGTGTCTCTCAGGCATCTGTCTTGGGATTGGTATTTTTCAATATCTTTATCAATGACACAGACACTGGGATTGGGTGCACCCTCAGCAAGTTTGCAGGTGACACCAAGCTGAGGGGTGAGGTCGATACAAGAGAAGGAAGGGATGCCATTCAAAGGGATCTGGACAAGCTTGAGAAGTGGGCCCACAGGAAGCTAAGGAGGTTCAGCAAGGCCAAGTACAAGGTGCTACACCTGGGCCAGGGCAGTCCCAGGCATGAGGACAGACTGGGAGAAGACCCTATTGAGAGCAGCCCTGCGAAGAAGGACTTGGGGGTTCTGGTGGACTAAAAGCTCATCATGAGCCAGCAGTGCCCAGAAGGCCAACTGCATCTTGGGCTGCATCAACAGAGGGGTGGCCAGCAGCAGGTCAAGGGAGGGGATTGTCCCCCTCTGCTCTGCCTTGTGAGGCCCCACTTGGAGTCCTGCATCCATGCCTGAAGCCCCCAGCATGAGAAGGATGTGGACCTGTTAGAATGGGTCTAGAGGAAGGCCACAAAGTTAATCAGAGGGCTGGAGCACCTCTCATGCGAAGAAAGGCTGAGATAGCTGGGGATGTTCAGCCTGGAGAAGAGAAGGCTCTGGGGTGACCTCATTGCAGCTCTTCAGTACTTAAAGGGGACTTATAAAAACTATAGAGAGTGACTCTTTGCTCAGTCAGATAATGACAGGACAAGGGGGAATGGTTTTAAACTAAAAGAGGGGAGATTTTTATTAGAAATTAGGAGGAAATTCTTCGCTTGGTGAATGGTGAGGCACTGGAACAGGTTGCCCTGAGAGGTTGTGGATGCCCCATCCCTGGAGGTGTTCAAGGCCAGGTTGGACAAGGCCCTGAGCAGCCTGCTGTAGTGGGTGGCATCCTTGCCTATGGCAGGGGCATTGGAACTAGGTGATCTTTAAGGTCCCTTCCAACCCGAGCCATTCTATGATGAATGTTGTCAGTGGAGGTATTCAAGTGATTAGCATGGCTGTCTTTTTCAAGTGACTCTGCTTCTGAGGCAGGGGTGAAACAAAGGGAGACAAATCCTGACACCATTTCAGTGGAAAACTGCCACTGAGGCTAAGTAGCAGAATTTGCCCAGCTGCATACTGTGAAATACCATGTAGACTCAGTACATTCACGGACAGATGTATGTGGCCTGATCTGCTTTCTGTTATACAATCATTCACATCTTTGCACTTAAAATGCAGGATGCTGGCAAATCACTACAGTGCTATTTCACCGTTCAACCTTTGCTTTGCATTATTTAACTGGCAAACTGTAAGTCAGCAGAGAATCAGACTATAACTGCATTTTCAGAACAAGACTTGTCTGAAGAAAACTACTAATGTCCTACCATGCAATTTGATCTAGCAGGGAAGAGGCTTCAGCAATTGCCAGAGCTGTGAAAAAATCAAACCAGGTTCCTGACCTTTTTTTAATACGAGATCTAATGTTGTGGTTTGACATAGTCTGAGAAGAGAGGTGAAGCATCATAGATTAATTTTTTGAAAATGCAGCTTCGTAACTTGTAAATTTAGATCTTCTGTGGCTTTTTCACAAGAGTAAATGAAAAGCTGCTTACAGGCTGTTACTTCAGGCAACAGCCACCATAACATTGCCATCTGAGGTTTGCATTTCTAATCTATTTTCAGTATAATTTTGCTGATGAAAACGGTGATGTATTAATGCATTGTGATTGATCTTATTTGGTTACTTTGCTTATAACTGTGAATTTAACAATTAAATCATCTGAGCACAGCAGAGGCTTGCATAAGCAGTTCAGCTTTGTGATTGGACTGAAGGCAATCTTTTCTCCTTGTGTGACACTGTGGCATTCTATCTAAACCCTTCTTGTATCCACAGTTTTCCTGAGATCAGCAGGCTGCAGAGGGGTATGAGGGGTATATTTCTCTATATACTCACTGTTTGGCTTCTGGGCACCCACTCTTTTGGCATGAACTCACATCTGGCTTTTCAGACCTATGCTCTCTCTGAACTATGAGCTTCCACCATGTAGTCCAGCCCCTGCAGAGACCAACCAAACTTCACCCGCCAGTTCCGTCCTTTGCACACAGGGCAGCATCTGCTACTGAAGTTGTTGCCCTCTCCCCTTCTGAAAGCACATTTCCAACTGTGTTTAGCTCTGCTAATGCTTCACTTTGCAGGTTGAAATTGTTATAGCTGGGTGTCTAGCTCCAGATCAGGTCATGGAGGTAGGCAACTGATCATGGAGATGGAAGATTGTGAGAGTGAACTTGGAAGAAACAAGACTGGGGAATGGGGATCATCTGGCGTGGGACCGAGCATTTTAGTGCAAGTCTAAATTGGAGTTTGCAGAGGGGAGGACCTGGAGTGCCTGGTTACTGAGACATACACCAGGACAAACTGCAGGAATTACAGAAAACACCACACAGTTGGGATTCTTTGATGAGGAGGAAAGGAGAGAAAGACAAAACAGAGAAATTGAGACTGAAGTGGGTTGAGGATGCCCTGGGTAGGGAACAGGAAAGACTGACATGAGAACATGAGTACAAAGGTGATGCACTTGGAAAGAAGGGAGAGAAAGATCTAAAAGAAAATTATTTGAAAAACATATAAGTCTAAGTAAGAGCTTAGGCTGAAACATACATTGCAAAACAGCTTATTCAGTAGATCTCCAGATAAAACCAAACCTCTGTTGCTAAAAGGAACTTTAACTGGTTTATTTGTTTTACAAAGAATGCTATGCCTTGGGATTTTTTCTGTCTTCTGTTACAGCAGTTATTCTCCCCACTATTAAAAAAATGTGGTCAGACAACTGAGTATTAACCTGAACAAGTGTATTCTGCTTTGTTGCAGTGGAAGTCTTACTAGTCTGACTGTGTAAAGTACATTTTTTATTTCTGCTCAAGACAAATTCTTAAAGTATACTTTAAAATAGTGTTCAGTGTGTGAAAAAAATAATTTCAATTTATCCTTGATGGTCTGTCTAGGAGAGAACCAAGTCTGATTCTCCCCCTGCTAAATATGTCCTTGAGTTGTAGAATTTTCTGCTGCGTTTTCATACAGTGGTAGGAGGGGAAAGACCACCCACTGTCATTTCAGTATCTCCTAGAGGTGATGTGTTTCTGGATCAGGACTCTTTACCTGCCTGGTCTGTCTGTTGGACTCTCTCTTCAAAAATAAACTGTCGTAGCATAAAAGGCTATTATTAGTCTTGTGAAGTTTGAATCTTTTCCAAAAAATAGGAGATAGTGCAATTGTGCTGAGTTGGTGCAAGCCAGTATAGGGGAGATTTGTACAGAAAACATTTGTAGGATTAACTGTTCCAAGTTATGCAAAAGTAGCATTTTCTTAACTCTTTCAGAAAGTCTTTCAGACTGGTCTCACTTCCCTCTTATTCGCTTTCTAAAACAACATTGCTTTCATTCCTGACTTCCAGAATTTTTCTTGAGTTTTCAGCAGCATCTCATCTGTTCTTGATATAGCTTCTTCTCACACCAAGAGAAGAGCATAATATTGTTGCTGCTTTACTACAGCTGCATTTCTCAGTACAAGCCTTAAGTAACTGAAATGAGAAAGGTGTTGCTGATCTGAGTGAATTCTGTGCACGGTTGATGGTCTGACATGACAAGGGATGTACTTTCTGCTTTTTCTGCCAAAAATGCAAAGAGAAAAGAAAGGCAGCAATATCTTTAACGTCTTATAAAAGGTCACCTCCACAACCAGTTTACGGTTGAAAACTAGATTTGTGGTATAGTAACATCAGGATTTAAATTGAGACTGAGCCATGCAGACAATATCAAAACTATCACAATTCCAAAATATCAGCAGTTCCCAGTAAAACTGCTATGTTTCTATTAGGAAATGAAGTGACCGAAGAAAACAAAATGAACTTAAATATTGATAAACAGGTGAGAGTTTATACATGAACTGGGATTTATTGTCTCTTGGAGAAACTTCCTTAAGGGGAAAAGAAGCAGAGTTCATGGGGCTACTCTCCTGATTCATGGGCTCCTTGACTGGGCACAGATATACAGAGCTCTTCACACTCAGAGCAGATCTCTTTACCTACTTAATCTGCCACTGGGAAGAGTCACTCCTCTTTGGCTGGCAAAGCTGTTGACACATTTATCAGCAGCCTGTGCCATCTCTTTTTCCCAGTGCTGGCAGTGCAGCTACTTGCATTTCACCTCTGCAGATGTCCTCGTGCAGGCTCATGGTCTCTGTGCGTTTGTTTTCACCGAGCTCTTTGCAGGTGCTCACAGCATGCTGGGAGGCTTCTCTGGCTGGGCCAGCATTTTTTTTCAGAGGCAGCATCTTCCCTGCCTACCCATTTCTCTCTTCATTAGATTATGTATGTCTTGAGTGCAGCTACCACAACAGTAAGTAAACTCATTTCTTAAAAAAAATAATCCTTGCTTCCCCACCTGCTGCTGCAGAGTTGCAGTTGCCCAGGCTTAGGGCAGAAACCCGTGGGGTTTAGAGACAAGCACTACCTGCCAGAGTGTGTTCAGCATACTGCTGTAACCTAGAAGTATGCTTGGAAAGACAGAAGGCAATGTAGAAATTTTTTTTTAGAAAATTTCATTTTTCTCTGATAGGGCAACAGTTTCAACACTTCCACCTTTCATTTATGTCAACGAGAGAACATGCTGCAAAGGATAAGATTTCCATACCACAGTCCACAAGATGACCACAGGATAACCACATCATTGCAGTGTGGCTACATAAAACAGAAGGAATGTCACTCAGTTCTAGCTATGCAGATGGCAGATGAGTTTCATAAGACCTGCTCTTCACCATTAAACTTGCAGCATACTGGACACAAAAATTAACAATGAATTTGCAGTCAGATTAGATTGCCCTAATTTAAGTTTTTGTTGTCTGAACTTAACAGCTAAGTGCCTAACAAGTTTCCTCTAGTTGCTGTTACTTAGAACAAGTAAAGTAAAAATCACTATTTGAAGTGCATTAATGAGCTGACTGCAGATGCATGTGAAGACTGCCTGAATATTACAACTGGAATCTGCTTATCTAAGGATGATCTGGATGTTTATTGTGACTTGCAAATTCTCATCCGATTTTCTATTTGTAACGTAAGCTTATGATATGAGCACAGATTGGTGTTGTAACTCTTAAACTCATTTGAGGGCTAATGGCTCAATTTTTTAAAATATGGAAAAAAATTACATTCTTTTTTACTTAGCTCACTGGTGCTCAGGAATAGGAGCTCCATCTGTTTGTCAATCATTAAGACGGCAGTCTTACATTCAACTACTGCCATTCCATTAAGCTTCTCCAACATGCAAATACCCCAGATACTTGCCGTTTCTGTGGCAATGTGCCACTGCAGGAGCGCAGAATCAGGCCCCAAATGTTCTGTGTCCTAACATACAAAGTGAATGAAACTCACCACCCTATTGGGAGTTTTCAAGTTAAGGATGCAATGGAATTTGCTTCTTCTTTGCATGCAGAGCTCGTGTGAAAGCAGGCTGCAGTATTTGATGTTGTAAGTCAGGTGTGGTTTGAAAGAACTTAATGATGCCTTTTGAGAAGCACAGTATGTGAGTATGCAGACTGTTCCTGACTCCAAGTAATATTGACACTAGCCCTTTTGAAAGTTTTATTAGAAATAAAAAGTCAATAAAAGGTTTCATGCTAATAGGTCAAAGTTTGCTTTCAGTGATCTGAGCATAATCTAAAGAACACTTACCAGTTTCTTCTACGTCTACTGGAAGTGAAAGCAGAAATGCAGTTCCTTGGTTTGAAGTGTTTCAGGCTACAACTGTCTGCTTTTCCTCCATTAAATTAGTAGTGTTTTGTTAGGAAAGTTTATGCCTGCTGGTATTATATGTTTCATATAAGTAATGAAGAGTCATCTCTATTCTGCACTGGTGCAGCCTCACCTCAAGTAATGTGTATGGTTTTGGGTACCACAATGTAAGAGAGATGTAAAACTATTAGTGTCCAAAGGATAGCTATGAAGATGGTGAAAGATCTAGAGGGCAGGAAGCATGAGGAGCAGCGGAAGTCACTTGGTTCAGCCTTGAGCAGAACAGGCCGAGGGGAGGCCTCATGGCGGCCTGCAGCTCCTTCACGAGGGGAGCGGAGGGGCAGGCGCTGAGCTCTGCTCTCTGGGGACAGCGACAGGACCTGAGGGAACGGCATGGATCTGGGAGAGGGGAGGGTCAGGCTGGGTGTTAGGGAAAGGTTCTGCACCCAGAGGGTGGTCGGGCACTGGGACAGGCTCCCCAGGGCAGCGGTCACAGCACTGAGCCTGCAAGAGTTCAAGAAGCGTTTGGACAACAGTGTCAGACATAGCGTCTTTTTTTGGGTGGCCCTGTGCAGATCCAGGAGTTGGACTCAGTGATCCTTGTGGGTCCCTTCCAGTTTGGGATGTTCTATGATTCTATCAGTTTTAAATCCATAAGGGACCATGGGATCATTTTGTCCAAACCCCAGTTACATGGTCTGGAGAATGATAGGTTAAACATTGCAAGCATCATAATTTGGGTTTTATCATACCGTGTTGGTATGGCTGTGCCCAACTCAGCTGAGTGCTTGATTTTAAGTAAAATTCCTGCTCTCTTACAGAACAGTATGTCATGTCCACATTCAAAAGAAACCCACTGGAGCAGGCCTTCCGAACACCTAATGCTCACTTGACATCGAACTACTTGATAAACCAGTACTGGATAACTGTCAGTCACAAGGCTCCAGCCATACTCTATGACTTGTACATGAGGCTGACAGGAAGAAAGCCCAGGTAAGAAACTGCATGCCCTCAACTATCTGCACATCTGCTACTGTTATAGAGAGCCTATCTCTAGCAACTCCTGAGAACTGGCTGCCCCAGCATGGAGTCCCTGCTCTTCCTCCCATCTCCAGGCCTTGTCTTGAGATTACTCAAAAAGAAAAGGAACCGAATGGCCATAGTTAAGGATAGCCTAACATTCCCAACATTTCCAGTGCTCAGGGCACGGCACAGATTTTAAACTCAGCTTTACACACTTCAGAGGTTCCCAAGCCAGCAGAAGAAAGACTGTTCTATCCTTTGTGTAGCAAGATTTTAATTGTTGCAGCTTTGTGGTGTGATTGCTGCTATCAGTCATGAGTAAGGAATCAATCTTGTGTAAGGATATTAGACTGGCAAGCTTTAGAACAGTTCTAGGTAACATTTTTTTTTTCTCATGAATCAGATGCATAATTAGCAGTTGACAGCACTGGCCAAACAACTTGAAATCTAGGATGCATAACAATTGTTTCTGAGTATGAATAAATTCCAAATTGTATTTACAAGTACAGGTTACCATTGCAATCGGTATTTGAACCTTGGCAGTGTCACGGCTAGGAGGAACATAGCTATCTGTGTCCCGTGTGGAAGGAATCCTAATGTAAATAACACAACTCAGCCAACTTCCTTCTTTACTCCTTGCCATTATGGAGGACAATTTGTTGTGAAAGAGCAGAGCAGTGTGCCAGTGCTCTGCTCCATGTCAGCCTCTCTACACTTCTCTGCTAGTTAGAAAGCTGGCTTTGGCTGTTTGCAGGGAAATCCCTGGCTGATGCACTGCTCTGATTTCTCTCTGATCGTCTGCTACAGAAGGAAACTGGTCTGTAAAATGACTTCCACTTATTTAGTAGGCAAGAATTTCCATAGAAATAGAGGTAAACTGAGGATGAGGAAGAATAGGCTGGAATCTCAGTACTCTGTTAAAACAGGCAGCAGTAAGATCTTGCTATTGATATTACAACTGACATTTTTGATAAAGTTGATTGCAGGTAGCCAGTGGTTATCGGCCATAAAACCATACTTGAATTTAAGTAGAGTTCAGCATGAACTCATGCTGAGAAGGATCTTTTCTTGTGCACTTTCAGATCTGTGACCTGAGCAAACATGGCTCAGCAATGAACTTATTTCACCAAGTCTTTTTTTTTCTTTTTTTTTTTTATAATTCACCTTTTCTTTTTACAGGGCTACTTAAGCTCATCCAGGTACTGCAATAATGTGAGATACAGAGAGCATGGTAACAGCTCATTCCTTCTTTTTTTCACCTACCTAAATAGTAGGTCTTTATGCCTTAAGAGCAGTAAACCATATTCAAATATTATTAAAAAAATAAAAATATAATGTGTCAAAGAACCTGCTTTAATGTTTCCCATCTTATTTTTTCCTCTGCTTTGAGAAAGCTCCTGGACTTAACTTTCTTCCGACTTGTCACTCTCACCTATCAAAGAACAAGCCATCTTCATGGCTGCCACAAAAGCCTTCTCCGTCAGCTTTAGACTTTTATATACTGCCACTCCTGAGAATCTTACTTTCAATGTTAGTTCACTTCACATAAATTGCTAGGTGTCTAGCAAAACTGCCCTAAGTGGATTATCTTTATTGCTATACATCCATCCATGTCTTAGAGAAATAATGTGGTTTATATCATTACTAGTCTCTTGAGGCAATCTGTTGCACCTGAGAATCTGCTTATGCTAGGCTCAGTATGGAAGAAAATAAAGAAATCATTTCTGTAAACAGCTTTCTAGAAGACAAGATGCCTTTCTGAAGTGTGACTAATAAGGCTATTGGTGACAGGTAATCCTGGCCTCTCAATTCATCCACAGTGGAGAAAAGAGATATTCTAAAAGAAGTCTTTCATATAGCTGTTCAAAGTCTGCAGAAATGCATGTATCTCCTTGGTTGATCTTTTTTAACATGCTATTCCTTAATCTAAATTAGTAAATATTTTAAATGTGGTAACAACATTTGAGCTGAACCCGTTACAGTGAAAAATGCAGTTCTTGTGCATTTCTGTTTAGATGCCTTCATTTATCTCCTTGATGAATACTTTCAGCTACTCAGATAAGTTGCTTTGGGTAGATCTACAGGCAGAGCTCATTCCGCCCACGTTGACAGGAGGCCGTGTCAATAGGATATTTGTTTTCAAGTGTGACAGACAAAACAAAAGCAGGGACACACTGTTAATTCTTTTATGTTTTTTCTTTCTTTTTTTTTTCTTTCTTTCTTTCTTTCTTTTTTTTTTTCTGATAGATTCCATTAACCCTAAGCACTTTAAAGGTACTGATGGCTTTTTAAGAGCCGGTTTAAGAGGCAACTCCAGATCTTTGCAATGCAATCTTATATGTTGTTTTCTGAGTTCCTAAAAGGTATTAAAATATTCACAAAGTTCTTCCTGATGTACTTGCCTACACATGCACAATCAGGAAGATTAATTTGAAGCAATTTTAGAGTAGTTTAGATAAACTGCATTTAATCAATGTGCACATAGCTATTCAGAATGAAAGTTCCCTTAATCTGATGTATTGCTTCTAAAATGAAAGCCACTTTAATTCTGAGTAGGAGTGTCTATGTAAGGTTTCAGTGTGCTTTAAAATCACTTTTAGTAAGCTGCACAGCTCTCCTCTGAATTGATGTACTCATTGTGTCTTTTTCTGCAGTGCTTGGTTCTTATTGAAGTGGCAGTCACATCTGCACAGAGAGAGGCCAGCCTGGCACCATTCTTCCACAGACTGCCGCCTTTTATTTGTCACACTGACTTTGTTACCTCTAGGCAGCTCAAAATTCCTAGTGAAAACAGCTCTGTTTTCCACAGAAATCAGCCTTTTAATGCTTTCCCTTGTCCTTATCCAGTCTGAGAGAACATGGACTGAGCACTGCACGTCACACTTTAAAACAACTGCCTCCCACAGGCCTTTCATACTCATGACCATTGGGAAACCTGTAAAATAATCCTGAGGTAGGGCAGCACTACTGTCATCCCCTTTTATGTAAACATGAGTCATAAAGAAAGGCCAAGACACATGAAAGACCTAAATCCACATTTCCAAAGTTCCTGTTTAGCAGCCCCGAACCAGCTTTCATCTTTATGAGGATGCTTCAGGAAGATATTCAGATAGTTTCACTGTGCCCTCCCATTCCTCCCCCACCAAAATAATGCGTACGATGATTTCCAAGGTCACCCACCAGGACTGCAATGCTATTAGGATCTTCCTGTGTAAGGAAGGACACAAAAATCACTCCAAACTGCCACTGTATTACACAGGGAGAAGGGTGGCCTTTAAGTCAAATGGAGAGATCAGAGAGACCTCAAGACATGAAAAAGATGCTGTTATCTGAAAAGTGAAGTTGAGCAATAGACTTCAGATCTTGTCCATGCTGCAGACGCAGTCACCTCTGAATTAGAGCTGGCTCAGTATGAGCTAACTCCAAAATCAGAGCCAGCCTCAATTCAGGAGTCAACTCCAGCTTGAGAACAGACAAACATTTGTGGTAGAAAGAGAATTATCTGCCTTGTGAGGCAAACAACATACCTTTGTGGTTGTGCAATCTGCTGTGCATACTTGGTACTGGTTAAGATGGGCTTTTCACCTCACACTGCAATGTGGTGCAGATATGGCCTCTTACTCTTTTTCAGTTCAGGCCAGTAAGTTAAGCCTCAGTCCTGCCCTGGAGAATGCTTGTTTGCACTCATGTTCAGAACAAAAATAAAGGCTGAGCAGCTGTAGGCTCAGGGCCTCAGCTGGAGCAGTTGTTAGACTCTTGCCGAGCTAGTTTTCAGTGGAGGGCTCATCAGGCTTTGGAAGTCCTATTCACCTGTGAAAACATCTACACGTCAAAAATCAAGTTCATCTCTGACTCTCCTCCTCTATTTTAGAATGATGAAGGTTATCAATCGACTGCACAAATCTATGATGCTCCTGCAGTATTTCTCCACCCAGTCCTGGGATTGGTCTTCAGATAATATGAATATGTTAATGGGTCAGCTTAACACAGAGGACAGAAAGGTAAGTATGCCCTGCATGTGGATTGCTGAACTCCACCTCTGTTCATCTGCAGCAATTATTTTTGGTGCATTGTTCAGCTTTCAAATGGCATCTGCCTAGATGACTGATACTGACTTTGATCTGAAAAAATATATTCCTCCTTGTTTTATTAAAGAATTTATCAGGAACCTTCCATTTGGAAGATTTTGGAGGATGCTTTCTCCTGATGTATTACTCTTTCTTCTCTTAGAGTTCAGTCAGTGAAGTCTTTCCAGTTAACAAGGCAGCTCTCTGCCTTTTGTTTTCAAGTTTCTGTTTGGCACGTAAATAACCTAGATTTGCTTTCACAGACAAAATGGCCTGCACAAAGGGAGCTATAGTGGTTTTACCCTGCTGGACAACTCTACCACAACCACTTTCTCACTCCCCCTCCTCAAAGGAAAAGGGGGAGAAAATACAATGAAAAATACTCAGGGGCTGAGATAAGAACAGGGAGATCACTCACTGTCACAGGCAAAACAGACTCAGCATAGGGAGTTTAATATAATTTATTTCCTATCACTAGCAGACAAGAGAAACTAAAAAACAAACAAACAAACAAAAAAAAAAAAACAACTAAAGACACCTTCCCTACAGCCACCCTCTTCTACCTCCTCCCCCCAGGTGGTGCAGACGAATGGGGAATGGGGACTGTGGTCCGTCCCTAATGCTTCATCCCTGCTGCTCCTTCACGGTCACTCTCTGCCCCTGCTCCACATGAGGTCGTTCCCGCAGGATGCCGTCCTTCCTGAACTGATTCTGAGGGGGCTACCCACAGGCAGTAGCTCTTTGAGAACTGCTCCCACACGGCTCCGTACCACGGGGTCCATCCATCCCCCAGGAGCAAACTGCCCCAGCACGGGTCCCCCCCCACGGGTGGCAGCTCCCCCCAGACCCCCTGCTTCTGCGTGGGCTCCTCTCCACGGGCTGCAGCTCCGGCCCGGGGCCTGCTCCTGCGGGGGCTCTCCACGGGCCACAGCCTCCTCCAGGCCACATCCACCTGCTCCACCGGGGGCTCCTCCACGGGCTGCAGCATGGAGATCTGCTGCATGTGGGACCCATGGGCTGCAGGGGGACAGTCTGCTCCACCAGGGGGGCCTCTCCACAGTCCGCAGGGGAACTGCTGCTGCTGTGTGCCTGGAGCGCCTCCTGCCCTCCTTCTGCACTGACGTTGGGGTCCACAGGGCTGTTTCTCACTCCTCTCTCCCAGCTGCTGTTGCCCAGCAGTTTTTTTTGTTGTTGTTTGTTTTTTTGTTGTTGTTGTTGTTTTCCTTTCTTAAATCTCTCACAGAGGCACAACCAACATCGCTCACTGGCTCTGCTCTGGTCAGCAGTGGATTCCTTTTGGAGCTGTGTGGAACTGGCTCTGATCTAACTTGAAGCAGCTTCTAGACCCACCTCACAGAGGCCACTCCTGCAACCCCCCCTGCTACCAAACCCTTGCCACAACAACCCAATATAGGAAATTTATATCCTCAATGAACCAGCTGTACTCAGCCCTTTGAGTTGAAGAAGTTAATGGCATCATATGTAATGGTGGCAACTTTATTACTTCCCGTATGGTTGTCTACATAGACTGGAATACCCAGTGGAGTAGGAAGGATAACGGCACTCCTTTTTGTACAGACACGTTATATTTCTAGAAGAAATGGTCAGTTCCAGTTTTCATATTACAGCTCTGATCCCCAAGAATTTCAGGCATCACCTGTCATGGGGACATATGCCCATGTAAACTAATTGTGCTGTACAGGTACCTCTGAAAGACAATATCAATGGTAACATGAAGTTATGTGCTCAGGTTAGTTTCATTGCAACTAACTAATCACTGGATAACTGCGTAGCATTCTCAATAGCTTCTCATCCTAGTTTTCTTAGTGTCTCACTTTTAGAAAGCTAGAAGGCTCCTTTATGTCACCTTTTCCTTCATCTCCTCTTGCAGTATGAAATTTGCTGGGTGATCTGGAAGGAAACCACTTGAATGATTTTGGCATTTTCATTAAAACATTAAAAACATTAAAACATTAAAACATAAAACATTAAAACATTAGTTTTAATGGGCACTGCATGGGCAAGTTTAGTTAACACATGGTGTCTTAGCTTGAACAATATGATAAAAGTTTCTGTTTGATTTAAGTTCCCAGGCAGCAATTTCTTTGCACGATGTCAAGTTCTGTTGTAGTCCTTATAGGGTTGAAATACAACTCCTTAAGAATGGGGTTGTAACTGAAAGACTGAAGGAGTACAGGCAGAAGGTCTGAAAAGCTTGAATGCACTTTTGGTCACTATCTCCTTGCAAAGAGATACTTAGACGTTCACATCAAATTGGTCTCACATCATGAAATTCTCACACAGATTCCCAGCACAAAAGTCTAGAGGTTTCTTTCCTAGTCCGTACTGGTATTGTTTGCAACAAATTCGAATGGTTAAGGGCACTGGTACTGCTGTGACTATAGCAGATGTAGAGGGAACATAAGTGGTAATATAGTAGCTTGTACTGGTGCAGATAAACAAAAAGTCACAGCGGCAAGGACTTCAGTGCAAGTTAGACAGTGATTCAGGCTTACCAAGCTGCTTACGAAAACTATTGTTATGCACTGCATCCTATGTTGCCACAGGTACATTACAAGTAAGTAGACAAGCTAGGTATGGTATGGGCAGCACAGTTCTCTAAATATACTTAATGCCCATGGTGATCTGCACGGTAGCTAACCTTTTGCATTTGACATAGTTAGATAACCCCTCTTCGCTCAAGTTGTTGCTGTCCTGATACCAAAGTTCTTGTACCAAACCAACCAGCGTGGCTTGTCATGAGAGTGAAAAGAAGGTATTTTTCTGAGTATCTGTCATTTTAGGACCTTGTAAGTAAGAAGCACCATTCACTTCACTGCTTCATTAAAAAAAAAAAAAAAAAAAACACTACAAAAAAAACACTTCCTCTTTACAAATCATTTCTTTGCTCTAGTAGACAGACAACAACCTGAGGGCTTGCTAACAATTTTTCCAATGTCATCTTTTGAAATTAATTGGCGTAATTAGCTCTGCAATGAGATTTCTTGATGCCAAACAACGGAGTAACCCATTCCTTGGATTTCTGTCAATCTAGATGATGAAAGAGAATGGAGCACATCACAGAGTAGTAACCACTGCAGACGTACCTGTTGATTCAATGTCCAGTTCATTTACTTACACCTAATTCTAGTGACATGCAAAAAACCTGCAGGGAGGCTTTCAATTCTATGCTTGAGTGGAATGTCATTTTTCTTCCATGATTGTGTGTGTGTACATGTACAATACATGTGTTTATGTACAAGTGGCAACCTGAAAGACAAACTTATCTTTATTTTCTGCCAGCTAGCATTAAATTTCTACTTTCTTTGCCCAAATTCTCAGCTGTTTAGGTCACTGATTGACAGCTGTGAAGTACAGTTTTTAAGTGTCCATGTCTTCTTTGAAACTTAGTGGCTTTAAGAACTTAATAGAGGGCCTTGTCAGGAGCAGGTCAGTGAAGAATGATGCTTAAAGTGAACTTGTTTTGAACTCTGGCATATAACTTCTGCTCTTTGTCTTTATCTCCCAGTTATACAACTTTGATGTTCGTCAGCTGCACTGGTCAGAATACATTGAAAGCTACTGCCTAGGTGCTAAGAAGTATTTGCTAAATGAGGACATGTCTGGCATCCCAGCAGCAAAGCAGCACTTACGAAAGTAAGTCACACCCAGTGACAAGGACCAGAGCTCCTGGCTATCTTGAATGTATTGTGAGGAAAATTATCTTATTTGCATTGAAATATGTTATTGTCGAATAATATGGAGATAAATATAGCATAGCTTTTTTTTTTTTTTTTTTTTTTTTATGACAGAGCATTGTTGGTACTTCGTTTTTTCATCCTGTGAGAAAAAGAGGACCCTTGATGACACTAACAGTCAGGGGCTAAACATTATGCCTTCCCAGAAGATGACCAAATAATGAAGTTGCAATACATAAGAGGAATTTATGAATGTAGAAGTTTCTGATCATTCACAATTATAATAGAAAACTAACGGTCAAATTTAGATTTTATGAAGCTCCTAGATTTTTATTTTTTTTTCAACTGAGGGGGATTGCATAAAAACTTTAAGCACTAGTGCAATTTTGAATTTAATTTAAAGTTGAAGTTTCTAATTGCTTAGGAGGAGAGAAAGATGCAAAATGGAAAAAACTCCAAAACTTATGCAGAACTCATGTATTTCAAGCCCTGGTGAAAGTTTTATGAGCTTCTAAATGAGCAATATGAGATTGCCCTCCTCCTTTTCAATTAAAGCTCCTCCTGTCTTCTCCAGTCCATTTACTGAGGAATGCAGGCAAAATTAGAAAGCACAGGTCTCTTGGAGTTCTGTTGTTTCCTTTAAGAAAACCATTCTCATGGCAACATCTTGTTGCCAGAGCAAGGAATCATAGAATCATAGAATGGTTTGGGTTGGAAGGGACCTTAAAGATCACCTATTTCCATCCCCCCCTGCCATGGACAGGGACACCTCCCACTAGACCAGGTTGCTCAAAGCCCCATCCAACCTGGCATTGAATACTTCCAGTGATGGGTCATCCACAGCTTCTCTGGGCAACCTTTTTCAGCGCTTCACCAGCCTCATAGTAAAAATTTCCTCCTAACATCTAATCAAAATATCTCTTCTTTGGTTTAAAATTTCCCCTTTGTCCTATCACTACCCCTGATAAACAGTCCCTCTCCAGCTTTCTTGTAGGCCCCTTTCGTGTACTGGAAGGCCACTATATGGTCTCCCCGGAGCCTTTTCTTCTCCAGGCTAAACAAACCCAACTCTCTCACCCTGATTTCATAAGATACAGCAGAGTAGGAGGGGAGAATCACCTCCCTTGACCTGCTAGCTACACTTGTTTTGATGCAGCCCAGGATATGGTTGGCTTTCTGGGCTGCAAGCATACATTTCCAACTCATGTTGAGTTTTTCATCAACAAATATCCCCAAGTCCTTCACTTCAGGGCTCCATTCACCACCCAGCCTGCATTTGTGTTTGGAATTACCCTGACCCAGGTGCAGGACCTTGCACTTGGCCTTGTTGAAATTCATGATGTTCACATAGGCCTACCTCTCACAAGTCTGTCTAGGTCCCTTTGGATGGCATCCCTTCCTCCCTCCAGCGTGTCAACCACACCACACAGCTTGGTGTTGTCCACAGACTTGCTGAGGGTGCAGTGAGTTCCACTGTCCATGTCACTGAAATGGAATGCTAAACAAATTCTTAGTTCATTGGTCATTTTTAAAGAATCTCTAAGAATCACTGTAACAAGCTAGTAACTGCCTCATAGTCCAAACAAGTAGTATGGTATAGATTAGTGACAGAGTTTACAAACAAAACAGTTAACTCTTACAAAACTTAAACCAGTCTTGAGTAGGTTAGATATAAAGCTTTCTTCCCTCAGTCAGACACTGGAAAGTCAGAATTTCTGAGAGCACTGCAGAAACTTTTGCTTGACACAGAGGACAATATAACTAGCATCTTAAAGAGATAGTAATTCAGTTTAAATATATGGTGTAAAAAAAAAAACACATGAAAACAAACAAACAAACAAAAATACAACTAATCAACAGTGCTGCAGTACTGCAAAACTGAAGACCGTTATGATTATTGAATAATATCCCAGCATTAAATGCAAGGTTTTATCCAAATAGGAGAATCTCATTCATCAGCTCCTGTAAAATGCCTCCAGTCTGTCACCAATCCTACATAGTCAAAAATAACTGATATACCAAATCAAAGCAGAAGGTATTGGACTACACTATCATGAAAAAATAAAAATAAAAAAACAAAAACCTCTCAGCATGACTTCAGTATCTATTCTGGCCTGAAAGTAGAGTGCATGGAGCAAGAGAGACTTACAATACAGTTATTCCACCTATTATATTAACTATTCACTACATCGTAACTTCAAGACAGTCTTGGTGGGTGGTAGAGACATCTTAGGCACAGTATTTTTACTCAAATAGGAGAGGCAAAAAGCCCAAGGGCCACTTACAAACAAGATTTCTTATAAAATTATCTGTAGCAAATGAAGTAAGCTGGTAAGGTTTTTGTTGCTTTTGTCTTCCTTCATAATATGTCTCTTTCTTTTCTCAGACTGAGGAATATCCGATATGCATTCAACACCACCCTCCTTGTGATCATCTGGCGCATTTTCATTGCAAGGTCACAGATGGCTCGAAACATCTGGTACTTTGTGGTGAGCCTCTGCTACAAGTTCCTTTCCTACTTCAGGGCATCCAGCACCCTCAGGCACTGAAGCCATCCATCAGCAACCAGCCTCTTCCAGAAGGACCTCCATCACTTCTAATCAGCGACTATGGGCATCGGGGTCTGAAAGTAGCAGAAAAATCCACTCCCTCTAATTGCAGCCTGCATTTATTGTGCACAGTTATGTGTTCACCTCTTTAATTTTAACTAATGCTTTAATACATGGTGGTCTTTCTTCCATAGGAGCTGACCAATTTTTAAAGCCATAAAGCTTTAGGAACAGATCAAGCTGGAACCTTTCATCCAGAGTCCAATGTGCAAGAGTAAGGATTAACCAAAGTCACAGTCTTCCCATGTACTATCTTGGCTATCTTAATTCAATCTTCCTTCTTAAAGGAAGCAAATTTAAAGCATAGAACCTTGGAAGAAAGGGATGCCATCAGAGAAGAACCAGTCAAGGAAATTAACCTGTGAGAGGTCTTCATAAAGAGGCTATTTATTTCTTCATTCTCATTCAGTGAAATTGTATTTTATTGAAAATCATGATTTTACAGTTTCAATTTTTCAAAACATGGTGGGGGGGGGGGGGGGGGGGGAATCAGTTACACTAGGCCAGTGAACACAATGAACAGCTTTCAGATCTTGACTCATATTGCTACTGAGGACTGATACTTTCAAGCCATAACTGAAGACACACATAGAATTCATATACCTGTGTTAACTGTTCTCGCTCACAAACTGTTTTCTTATGGAAAGGCATTTTTTTCTCTCTTTGGTTAAGATTGCAGTTCATCCTCTACCAAACAGCCCTGTTCTTGCATTTATCATTTTTGCTTGGAACATTTCTTTGTCGTGTGAAATGCTCTATTTATTCAAAGGATGAAGAGAAGACTTCCTAAAAGATTGAAGAAAAAAATCATAAACTTGTTACTATTTTTGAGAAAGTCCTTTTCCCCCTTCCATTTGTCTGCTTGTAGTTCAAAAACAGCCTGATACTGTCCTTCAAGATTTCATTACAGCAAAATCACTTTGCAGTTGAGCACTTGCAGTGGCAAAAAAAAGTATACAGGTATGTATTGAGGGAATCCTATCAGGCCAATTCTGCTACCACTCGTCATGAGGAATTAGAGTCTAAAACTTGTGGTTTTTTTTCTTTTTGAAGTTAAGAGAGGTTTTATTGACTTTTGAATAAAAACAGTTATGCGATATGAAGTTAATGTTTTGTCCTACTTTACATTTTAGAAAGGAATCCAGGGATCTTCCTAAAGCTCAAGGCTATTGGAGATATTTGTTTTAACTAGTAAAATATGGATTCCTCTGGAGGAGGAGGGAGAAAGAGAAAGAACTTTCTTCAAAGTAGCTGGTGCAATGACACTTAGTGCAACAAAAATTTTCATGCTGTCAGATTTTCAAAGTAAAATGTAATACTGGAACATATTTTATTCAGATTACACTGAATAAGCACTTTAAGATTATGAGACTTTAAAACAGCTAGTTTTTGAAACAATTGCAGCATCCAGTTTGTCTAGTCTTGTGTCATACTAGCTGTCTGAACAACTAATGCTACATCACAAAAAAAAAAAAAAAAAAAAGACTGACCCTTGAGAACTGAGAATACTGAGAATTCTCAAAAATTACAAAACTACAAAACTACAAAGCTGGCATTCTTTAAAAGTTATACTTGGTTTTGGCAGTGAAGGCAAGAGCAAATTGTGATGACAGTGTATATATTTACTTGTGCATCCAAGCTGATTCAGAAGTCTTTCTAAAGGTTCAAGGAATTAATCTTCCCTTGTATGCCCCAGAGATCTAGTTTTAAGCAATTACTAAATGATGCCTGTAGCAGACCTTGACCAGAAGCACGGTGTCCAAAATGGCAGGATTCCTGCATTCCCTAGCAACGGCCCCTATGTCACACATTACTTCTGATCTGTGTTCAATTAAGTCAAGCACCCATTTTATAAAGAAGCAATTTTTATAAGCCCTTGACTTGAAAACGTATTTTCAAAATTAAACTGTACTGGTTGTTAGCTACTTGCTTTCCAATGCCAGAAAGTAGGCAGTGCATGCTGTGCATTGCAGTAATGCAAGGTGTCACTGCCTGGGAAACTAGGAGGTACAGGTTTCAGTGCTGGTGCTCAGATATTTCATGTACACTGACTGTAGCAGTGTATATGGTGAAGGTCAGCTGCATTATCCTTGACTAACTGGGCTATGCAGAGACTGTGGCTACCTTAGCAGCACAAGGCAGGTCGCCATAGGGATGCCTCTAGAAAGACTGCATTCCCTCAAGTAAATAAGCAGGTCATCAGCCAGCTTCCAGACTCATGTGACAGGCTTAAAAACAAAACAAAGGTGCAGACTATTTTGAAAAAGCTTCATTTAAAAAAAATAAGGTAAGAATTCTAGCTCATATCCAAGAAGTCTTTTAAGTGCCTGACTTACGTACAAAGAGAAACAACAGCTAAGGGGATCATATGTCTTAAGCTGTCTACATGATAAGACAAAACCCCTCAGTGTCACAGAAAAGTCAAATACTGCAGACCTGCTACACCTACCCACAACACCTGACTGATGTAGACCAGACCTACTATTGTTGGGCTATGAGTGAATTTTTCTGCCTTCCCTTCACCAATGCTAGTCACTCCATGCACCCCTCAAATATGCTTGCAGGCATTCACAGTTATTTGCACGAGCTGTATTGTCCCAGCAAGTCTGAAATAATGTATCTTTGCTTATTGTGAGCATATCCAGACCTGTTTTCTATGTGTGCAGAAAGACACTTCAGGCTTCACTCAGACAGTGGTGGTATCACGTTCTAAAGCAGTTCAGCATTTTGCTGAAGGTAACAGCCACAGCAAAGCTACTACTCATCCCTGAAAAACAGCAGGCGCTGCTTGGAATGTTGCAGAAACACAGATATTGCAGATGGTGTATGCTGTTCTGGAGATCTTTTGTAGCCCACACACCATTGCCAGCAGCAGGCTCCAGGGCTCTGGCCTTGCCTATGGGGGAGATTAAGCTTTTAGCTTGTTTCAACACAGACATAACCTGTGGTGAAGATTGAGTCTTTCTTCTTGTGGCTTGACATATTTTCAGGTGATTGTCTGAAGCAAAACAGACACAAAAACCATAGGAAAAAAGACAATGCAGAGACTGACACATGGCAATGGCATTTGGCTGCCAGTTCTGACAGTAATAATGGAAAGTTGGACCTGACATAAGAACTCGTTCTCACCTCAAGCTGTAACTTACCTTTGACATTTCTAATTTCTGTTTCTCAATGTATTTGTATGTGCTCTGAAGAAATCCAAATCTTGGGGAAGATATCTAAAAGAAAATGCCAAGTAGCAGACTTTTTTTTTCCATCTCTCTCTCTCTCATGTATACTTACAACCTTTTTGCAATAGACAAGTAAAACAGATTTGTTGTTAGATCAGAGGTACTGACAAATTAACAAGAACAATTCAGGAGTGGATACTATTCATGGCTGAAGGCTAGAGATATTACTACCTGTATGAATGAAGCAGGACCCAGGCTTTCTTTTGTTTGTTTTTCTCCTCTAAAGAGGTAGCTTGATCAGTGCTATGGTGAGAACTAGAAGGAGCAGCCTCTGCTAAGAGCAGAAAGATTGTTAAGTGCAGAGCATCCAGATCAATGAGGAAAGGGAGACTCAAGAGATCAGAGAAGCATGAGTTGCCAAACCCACGGTTGCCTCTCAAGGGGCAGGGGAAGAGCTCCATCAGCATTTTGTTATCAGTTTGGATTCTTCTATGAATTAAAAGGCTCCCCTGCCCTTCCCCCCCAACAACCAATGTGCAGCATAAAGAACAGTATTGACAGTCATTCTGCAGAGCCATAAAAGAAAATATCTGCCACAAGACAGTATAATGAGATTATCGTCTATAGTTTTTGTACCCCATGAACTTGCATTGTAGTTACGTGCTCACAGTGTTGGAAGCGTGCAGTGCTGCTACAAAAATAACAAAGACCACTGCTGAATCCAGTGTATTAATGTTTTGTTAATACCATGCACACACACGCTAGTCTGTAGACTATAGCTATGAACTGCTGTGTGAAAGCAATGAAACACTGAATAGCATTTCATTGTCAAAGAGCAATGAGCATAAGCTTGCAATTAAGAAGTGTTGTTTTTTTTTATTAAATTGTTGTAACAAGAACAACAAAAAAAATCCCTAAGATTAATCAGAGTTTAAACAGCTATTTGACTGACAACCAAGCCTGTTTATCTCCAGCATGTCTGTTATAAAAAATAAAACTTCTCACCCCCTCCCCTCCTGACACCTCAGTAACTTTGTTAAGAAAACACAATTCTTTCTTCGTAGAAAGAATTCTTGAGTAACAGACATACCAGTATTCTACTGGTTGTTGGCACATTACACACCTCCTCAAGAGATTTCTTATTTTACATTTTCCAAGAAAACATAGTTGTCTGTGGGTGTATTTACATGTTCCTGCACCAGTCTTTTCATTCAACATACAGAGAGCGTAAAATAGTGGAGCTCATATTGAAACGCCAGGCTGTGCTTGTTTGGTATGCACTGTTCTAATTCAGTTTAAGATGAAGCGGTAAAACCTATCCTAGTTTCCAATGTAAAGGAAACCAAACCTGTAGTACTATTAAATAACCAAATCATTATCATGAATAAGCAACTGGGTAAAGAGGGAGGGGGCAATCTTTTGTTTGTAAATAAGCTACAGCTTCATGGTTGAAAGCATGCTGTTGCTCTTCCAGCATTGACGGTCTACTGCAGAAAGCAAGGGTGAATTTTTGTTACAATTAGACCCTTTATTCTAGTTCAGAGTAAGTAATATTCTGTACATTCCCCGTAAGTTAAAATGGTGAATATCCCATTATATGGTGCTAACTATTGGTATGAAGGTGATACAGACCTACTTGAGTCAACTTAAAAATAAAAAGAAGTGTATTTGGAGAATAATTAAGTGCTATCTGGCTCTTCTCAATTGCTAAAAAGTCAACTGTGAATTCAGTTTTGTTCAGATTAACATGAAACTGCTTATAAAAGGTTTATTGTTCTTATATAATCTTGGCAGACCCCACTTTATAGTAAAATATTCTCCCACTGTCCAAAGTTTATATGGTTCTATCTGATATTTCTATTCTCTTGTTAGCTATGAGGCAACTTACTGTTATAAATCTTACTTACAAAGTTTCTAATGTAAAGGTGTAATCTTTTGAGCTCTCAAATCAGATGAAATGTTAAATTCAAAAATTGTGAGAACCTCAGCCATAAAATTGTTACTATGATGTTTATGTTATTTTAAACATTTAATAAAGCAAAATATTTTAAAATTATGGTTATTTTGCATCAGTTTATGTTAGTTGCTAAAGGAGCTGGTTACTTGCTGGCCATCGCAGTTAAGCACAGGCTGCTTCTGAGCCAGACCTGCACCAGATTTGTACCATGCTGCGGCCTGGGTCCCATCCTCTGTGGAATCACATCCCCACCTACACCTATGAGAAGCTGCCAGCCTGAGAACCTCCTGCACAGGCCAGGATAGGAAATAAGCAAGGGAAAAATCCCAATTTTTAAAAGTAATGATGGCGAGACTTTAATTCAGACAGCCATAACCAGGGCAGGAGCATCTCAGCTACGTGCCCTACAAAAGGTGATAGGGACAGGTCTTCAGCGAGGACAAGCTGGTAACAAACTAACCAACATCCTGAACGATTTGCTATTTCCATCTGAGAATATTCCCCAAATTCCTAGCTTTACAAGGTAAGGGCTTTATTTTACTTTCGGTGTTAACATCGTTTGTAAGGTTTTAAAGTCTATAGAAATACAGTATGCTTTTACTTCAATATTACTTTATAGGCATTTCCAAGAAGTGTACACAATACTACTTCAGGCTGTTGGGCAAACTCTTAATCTAGCAGTTCTCAGGATTGCCAAAACCAGTCATACACTATGACAAATACTTGAGTGTACTTCAAAATGTCTTCAAGGCTATTTTAGAAGCAATGGCACAGTAAGATAGATAAGGAAATCATCTTGACAAGGTGATTTCTAGCAGGAGTAGCTAGAAAGTTGTTTTGTTTATTTAGAGCTGTTTAGAGCTATTTAGCTGTATGTTTAGAACTGTTTGAAAAAAGTTCTTACCCTTTCCTGTACTGGGAAAAAAAAAAAAAAGTCTGTCTTTCTGAAAAAAATCTTCATGGTTGGCAACTTCAATAGTCAAAATTCTCCAGCTACCAAAGAAAATGGTAGTTTATGGAGTTAAATCCAGCTGGCCACTGGTCACAAGTGGCATTTCCCCAGGGGTTGTTGCTGGAGTCCATTCTCTTTAATATCTTTACTGATGATTTGGATGATGACACCAAGTTGAGTGATGTGTCGATCTGCCAGAGGGTAGGAAGGCCATGCAGAGGGACCTGGACAGAATGGGTCAAAGGGCAGAGGCCAATGGGATGAGGTTAAACATAGCTAAAAGTGCCAGGTCCTGCACTTTGGCCACAACAACCACATGCAGCGCTACAGGCTTGGGGGATAGTGGCTGGAAAGCTGTGCAGAGGAAAAGGATCTGGGGGTGTTGGTCAATGCTCACCTGAACGTGATCCAGCAGTGTGGATTTCCCTGTGGCTGAGGGAACTAGGGTTGTTTAGTCTGGAGAAGAGGAGGCTCGGGGGAGACCCCACCTGAAAGGGAATTGTGGTGAGCTGGAGATCTGCCTCTTCTCACAGATAACCAGCGATAGGACTAGAGGCTAGAGGACTAGCCTTAAGTCGAGCCAGGGGAGGTTTAGGTTGGAAATTAGGAGACATTTCTTCTCAGAGGGAGTAGTCAGGCATTGAAAAGGGTTGCCCAGGGAGGTGGTGGAGTTGCCGTCCATGGGGGTGTTTAAGGAAAGGTTGCACATGGTGCTTAGGGACATGGTTTAGTCGGTGATATTGATAGTAGGGGGATGGTTGGACCAGATGATCTTGGAGGTCTTTTCCAACCTTTATGATTCTATGATTCTATATCCTGTCTCAAGGTCTGAGGTCAGGAACTCTGTCAGTATGTTTATAGATAAAGAGAATGCCATATCCCTCAGAGCTCTCTGCTATGAAACCTTCATAAAAGAAAAACAAACAAACAAACCAAAAAAAAAATCTGTGCTTAAAGTTTTAGTCTATTAAATGTTTCCATCTATGTGCTTTGGAAGAGCCTGAAATCAATACATTTCCATTCCCTTAGCTGCTGTGGCAATTGTGTTTTTAAATGTATATGCACAGCACAACCTAACACCAGTTCCACACACATCTCCTTTAGCTGTCCCACTGCATCATGATCTGTTTCCGAACACTTCAGGAAGATTCATGATAGGAAAACTATCTGACCTTCTTCCAGGGCTCAGCGGAAGCACAGCAGGATCAGTAAACCTCAGCACTGAGCCCAAAATTTTATTTTTCTGTGGTTCACCACTCCCATGTTAATCAGTGACTGCACTTCCTTGCAATAATCTCATTTTTAAGAACCTTTTATAGATATATACGTGTATATACTCTTACGTACATAAGTGTAAAATAATACATCTATTATACCTGTGTCTTAAGGCAGGACTGGTCAAAATATTTGACATTTATGTATTCATGGAGGAACATATGAATGCATTTAGACACACACACACCAAGTGTTGGAAGTCAGGGAAAGAGGGCTGATTTCCTTGTAGTTGTTAGTTGTTTTTAATTTTTTTCTGGAAAAGAAGAACAGTGGTGTTTTAATATTGACTGCCATTACAAGTAAGTATAACAGGAGGATAGCAAGGTGCAAGCATACTGTAAATAGTGACATGCTACGCAATACCAATGAATGTAATGCAAAACTAATTTACAGAAAAAGTAGCCAGAGCTGCCTTAATTTCACTTCAAATGTAAACCATTTCTTTTTAAAATCACATTTACATAGTGATCAAAACTTTAGCATCTTTTTCAGATGTTATTTTGAAAGCTAGAAGTTAAAATGCCTTTCAACAATTTCTGTTATTAAATTCCAAGAGGGTTATGGTGTCCCAGACTTGGAGGTGGTAGAGGTGGATGGACTAGTGGACTATTTTTCATTTTCCAACACTAGTCAGGAAAAGAACTTTTAATTTTCATAAAAATAAAAAAGTACAAATTGTTTAGTTTTCAAAAGCACTGTTTACCAAAAAGCACACTATAAAATAGTTTCTCCAAGTATTATTGATAAAAATATTTTTTCAAGAATCAGAAATAATTTCACTATCTCCTTTCCAACAACTGTATTTATTAAAGGAAGTTGTCATGTTAGTCTCATTTCACGAAACCACAAATACATTTTCCTTCAGATTTCCCCATAAGACTAGTTTTGTTGTGTTTTTAATTTTTTTTTTCTTTAATAATTATGAATACCTAGATAAAATCAAACCAAGAAAGAACTGGACTGACTCTTAAAAAAAAAAAAAAAGAAAGCTGAGGTGGTATTTGGCACATATGACTAATTCTATGACTAATTCTAAATGAGAAGAATTTCTTCCCACCATATAAACAGGCAATCATGCAAGCAGTCTGTTGATCATCATCAATTGGTCTATTTCTTTTAAACACCATGGTAGAAGTTGTCTTGTGGAACATCTAACACATAGCGTGCTGGCAAATACAGATATCAGCGTCTTCTCAACAACAGTCTGAATAAATATAAAAACATCTGTGTGTGTGTGTGTGTGTACTTGCACATGGATATACATCAATCCATACACACATATTTGTCTGTGCATGTATATGTATATGTATATGTATACGTATACGTATATGTATACGTATATAAACTGTGGGTTCTGCAAATTCTTCAGGTCTAATCAAATGCTGCAGTCAAGGGTACTTGACTCACCATGACACTAGGACCAAATCCATGCTGTTACATTTCTGGAAAGCACGTCTTTGCCAAGACAATAACTTTGGTTGTTTTTCTGTTTTCCCCAACCTCAACAATACTTCTGCTATCCCAGCTTCACATTGTTCACATTCTTCGGAAGGTCGTGCAGCTGCTGAGTTTACTCTCTCTTCATAATCTGTTTACACACATCTCTAAACATTTTGATATAATTCCTTCATTACAAGAACATCTTCTGTATCAGAAAGGAGGAAGAAAGAGAAGAGGATTGGTCCAGCGAGGCCCTGTGGTTCAAGATTATAAGAAAACTGGAACTTCCAAGCTTCACTATTAAGGGATTGTGAGAGAAGAAAGAGGGCTGAGCTTGACGTTTTTCAGCCCCTAGAATATCCAGTTGATGATACATAGCTATTTGATGTAGATTAAAACAAAAGCAGGGGCAAGGAGAGAAAGAAGAGGGGAGCCAACCCTGTTTGCACAGAACTCCAGATAAAAAGAGTGGCTTTGCATCAGCTTCCTGATGCTGCTATGGCCACCATAACCTTATTCCAATCTTGTCCACCAGAATTTAGTATGAAAAACAAAATCTGATCTGTGCTATTCAAATTAGACAGAAACAATTTGTCATTGTTCTTCTTAAGTTAAGGACACTTTTAGTGGCTTTGATTTGTAGTGGTATTGACTTTGTAATGACATTCTTTCAAGAGAACAGTATATTTCTAGTGTTGCTCTAGGTTTTGAAATATTTATATTGTGTGTTCTAGTCCAATGGAAAAAAAAAAAAAAAGATGTTGAGGGTTAATTTGGTTGGTTGGTTGTTGTTTGGGTTTGTGTTACATTGGTGGAGAGGTTTTTTTTATTATTATTATTTGCTTTTAGAACACAAATAGAAGATAAGTCTTTCAGCCCTGGTAATTTTGAAAATCAAGCACAGAGGAGCGCTCTTCATGATGTTGGTCTTCTGTAAAGCAAGAAGAGATATGGTCTAGGAACAATTTCCTACTTCCTTGCAATATAGCATAGATTTTAATGTGAGAAAGTCATAGCATTATCTTGTGCCTTTCATTAATGAAAATGATTTCAAATTGTGAAATACAGGGCATATATCCAAGACATCATTTTCATTTTGTTAGCAAATCTTTCCTTAAAATATCATTTTCCTTTTATTTTTTTTTATGTAAATGTGATCTTTATGGAGAAAAAAAAAATCAATTTTCCATTAAGATACATCAGTGACTTAAGGTCATCAGCAAGAAAGTTCAAATTCATAAAGAATATAGACTTAAAGGTCAAAATGCAGATTTCAATATTTAAAGCTTTTCTTCTGACATTCTGATGACATAGTATTATCAAGCCAAATAATCAATTAAATAAACTAGGGAAATTGTATTACTATTTATTTTCTAAAAGAGGTAGAACAGAAAGGGGGAGAGGACGTTATATAGGAGAACAAATCTTTAGCTATGCAGTTTAGCTTATATGACAAAATATTTCCAGATCTCAAATGAAGGGATCCCAGCCAATCATTCCCATCTCCCTCAACTAAGGACAATCAGAAGTTACTGCTACTCATTAAGAATGGACTCCACAGGTCCCACTTCATAACAACTGCCTGAATCAGGACTGTTAGACTCTGGAAAGTTGTATGGCACACTGATAAAGCAGGATTCTGGACTCCAGCATTCACACTACCTAATGGGATACCAAAACAAAGGAAACAATGAAGTAACCCATGTCCATTCACAGCCACGAGAAGGGCACATGCTGATCTAGTTCTCTTGCCAGGATTGACTTGATGGTGTGAATTCTTGTAGCTTCCTTCAAGAGCTGACTTGCTCCATCCAGGGTAACAGCACAAAATACATTGCTAATCACATGAGCTTCACCCAGACCCAGATGCCAAATATAAACACCAGAGAAATGTATCTTCTATGAAAATAACCCAGAATGAAGATTATCTAAGACAGTGTCAAAGTAAAAACTTTGAAGATGTCTTTGAAAAGCCACCTAGTAGTGATTTCTCTAGCTTGCCTAAACATAAACAGAGCAGGGAAAAAAACAAACAAACAAACAAAAAAAACTTTTGTGCTATTATTCTGCATCTCTACCTACTGGCCTTGTCTGTGTGTGTGAGGTAAATTTGCTGATGACACTAAATTAGGAGGAGCTGTTGACTCCCCTGAGGGTGGAGAGGCCTTGCAGAGAGATCTTGACAAATTAGAGGACTGGGCAATCACCAACCATGTGAATTTTAACAAGAGCAAGTGCCGGATTCTGCACCTGGGAAGGGGCAACCCTATTTACATGCACCAACTTGGGGATGAGAGGTTGGAGAGCAGCCTCGTGGAAAGGGATCTGGGGGTTGTGGTTGATAGCAAGCTGAATATGAGTCAACAGTGTGCCCTGGCAGCCAAAAGGGCCAAGAGTATTCTGGAGTGCCTCAGGCACAGCATTGCTAGCTGGTTGAGGGAAGTGATTGTTCCGCTCTGCTCTGCAATGCTGCCGCCTCACCTCGAGTACTGCGTGCAGTTTGGGGCACCACATTATAAGAAGGACATAAAACTGTTAGAGAGTATCCAAAGGAGGGCTGCAAAGGTGGTGAAGGGTCTAGGAGGGAAGATGTATGAGGAGCAGCGGAAGTCCTTTGGTTTGTTCAGCCCAGAGCAGAGCAGGCTGAGGGGAGGCCTCATGGCGGTCTGCAGCTCCCTCACGAGGGGAGCGGAGGGGCAGGCGCTGAGCTCTGCTCTCTGGGGACAGCGACAGGACCTGAGGGAACAGCATGGATCTGGTACAGGGAAGGGTCAGGCTGGGTGTTAGGAAAAGGGTCTGCACCCAGAGGGTGGTCTGGCACTGGGACAGGCTCCCCAGGGCAGTGGTCACCACACTGAGCCTGCCAGAATTCAAGAAGCTTAGACAACACTGCTAAATGCTTGATTTTTAAGTAGTCCTACATGGATTCGGGAGTTTGACTCAATGATCTTTGTGGGTCCCTTCCAACGCAGGATATTCTGTGATTTTATATGTATTCAGGTCCCAGTGAGGTAGAGGAGGGAGCAAAAAAAAAGAAAATTGTAGTTGAATGTCCACTGACTGGGATTTCAGGCACACAGACACGAGCGAGAGTCAATGTACACAGAGATTAGTTTGCATAAAACTCCACACTGGGTCAGGTCAGAAAGTAATATTTAAAAACACCACTAAACAAAATCCACCCTTCCGCAATTTTCCCTAAACAGGGGATGCAGAGCACTTTTTGGAGGGCTTTTGTCAGAATTTCCCACCTCAGCTTGTGACCTGCTGCTGTTTCTAATTGACTTGTCACTGCAATCTCCTCCTCTCTAAATGAGCTGCTAGACTCATAACCACTCTGGGAGAGCATAACCCCTTGAGAATTACCGGCTGGTGCCAAAGTGCAATATATTTATTTGGATTTAATGTATAAAAACTGGTTAGAGAACTGAAGGCTGGTAGAAATGTCAGTAAAAGGAGCAAAAAAAGGTTTGTAGGAAGAGGTTTTGTCTATTTTTAGACCAGTAAATGTCATCAGAGAACAGACAAGAAATTTAAGGCATGCAAGACAAATGTTTTGCTAGTTACAATGCTTGTCCTTTGCACTGTCATTTGTCATTGTTTCTGATGGTATTTGCTGTATCAGACACTGAAAGCTCCTGAAAGAAGGGGCAAATACCCCAGTGCCTCTGCCAGTTAAATCTTGACAAATAAGAGAAAGCTGCTGTGTGGAAAAATCTTGCAGAGGTGGATTTAAATGTCTCTGTCTTACTCTCATTGTCTCAGGCCTTCAAAAATTAAGAGATTTTGTAACAAAGAACTAATGAAAAAATATAACTAAAAATAGTAAAAAATAGAGTTTGCAATTGTAGAGTAATAAAGAAAAGTTTGGCTACTTGGAAGTATAAATGGAAGTAACTTATTCAACAATGACTACGTTTATGGAACACTAAATTTATGGGAAATATTTCTGTGAGTTAATCTTGTGCCACCACAATCTGTGATTACTGATCATTTAGGACATTTGGTTGTTCCCCTCATGCCTCCCCTTACAGCAGGGGTTGATGTGACAATTGGTCTGAGAAAAGAGAAGTTTCAGCTGGAGGTCTCTGGAAACTTTGCTAGCAATTAACACATCTGGGTAAACTTTGCTGACAAATAAAAGGCTGCCAGACAAGATTTGCCAAGAAAAACATTAAGTCAGCAAAAACAAATTCAGCAGTGAACAGACTAATAAGGTAAACTAAATTGAAAAGGCAAGTGAGGCTGAAGTGGCAGTAAGTCAGGGATCTGATACACTGCAGGTCAGGAGAACAATTGTGCTGAAGCAGGGCCAAACAAGATAAGTCAAAAAGTAAGAGAGAGAAATAAACAAATTTTTCATCTTGCTCTAGTGAAAGTAAGCAGATATACACAGCCATATTACTTATGACTTACAGTTCCATTTATTATTAAACTAAAGTAACACAGATTGACTTCACATGCCAATTTATAGCCCTAGCTGTTCAGCAAACCTTTTATTAGTTGTGTCATTTGTAAACAGGGTGACAGAAACGAAACCTTTAAAGTGCTGGGTTTTGTAAAGCTAAGTAGTGACTAATTTGGGCTGCCACCCATATAGCACCTCTATACATACAGTTTATCTGCCTGACAGTCACATTGCCCATGCTTCAGATGAGCCACCCTCAGTCCAGGAGCCAGGCAAGCACAGTTTTGCTACCACGCACAGGTTAATCAAGCAAGCACAGTCCCAATGGGAGACAAAGCCACCCCACTGAATGACTATGCCACCTAGCGCTGAAAGAGCCCTTAGCCCAACCGGCGGTAACTCCTAGCCTTGACCTGTCAGAGTACTAACCTATGTGTAATGCTTCCAGATCAAAACAAAGTCATCTATCTGCAGGACAGAACAATTCATATTTTTGTGCATCATCATCTGTCAAAAACAACTGAACAACTCCTCCCAGAACTACTGAGGCACTTGGACATGTTCTTCCATCCACGCTAAGGGGAGCTAGAGAACAGATTTCTACTTTGTGACCAGATACCTTCACATCTTGTAGTGCCACTGTTGAGAGTGACAAGAAGAGACAGCCTCCAAACCCCTTGCTCTGCTCCCGGAGCTGATCCCTTTACCCTCTTAGATTTCTTAGTGTCTTAGAAAAGCAGCTTCCTGCCTCAGCAACCAGCAGTGAGGAACCTCAAGGTAATCAAGTAGCACATGCTGTATTCCCCAGATACCTCAGTACCCTGGTACAAAAGCACTCAAAGTTGCACAGCACATTGCAAGAACAACTTTACACAGTTATGAATGCATCCGCTGGTGGGACGGTCCTTAGACAAACTTCACAAACTGATTTTGGAACCTAGCAGACATTCATATGCATAACTAACTAGCTAGGCAGCAGCTCTAAAGAAAATTATATCTATTTATATCCAGTCAGACAAGTTGGCCAAATAGTTGCTTCTGGGCAGTGAGTGCCACGCATTCCCTGCATGCTATCTTGAAAAACATGTTGTAATCTCTCACTGTTTTTGCATTTGTTGAGCTTTCAATTCAAATTTTTAATTATATTACTATGGAAAAAGTTATTGTAGGCTTAAAGTTTCTCTTTTGCTGTGAGGGAAAAAAAGAATAAAAATGCTTGATTTTTACAAACCCAGTCAGATTTTTATAATGTGAGAATTAACAAGTCGCAGTAAAACTGAGTTCTGCGATACAACCTTATCAACCCCACTTACCTTCCTAAGGTTCATGGGGTGAAATAATGCTAAATAAAGGACAAGATCTAACCACAGCAGCAAACTTCAGTCCAGTACAGGTTATCCTGACTCACCAAACACTGTAATCAATTTTTCACTTTTTTTTTTTCCTCCTCTCCTTCCACCACACTCATTTTCCAGCTTTTTCATGTACTCTTTCTCCTCCATGAGCCACTGCAAGGCCTCCTTACCTCATCTCCCCTCCTGGAGCTGTACAGCTCCTTATTTCCACCTCAGCACTGAGCCAGAACATCTCTGTATTGAATCATCTCCAAGGTCTTCAGGGCATTCTTCCCAATTCATCAAGGTCATTTCAAATTCTAATCATATCCTCTGATGTTTCTGCTCTTGCTGCCAGCCCGATGTCATCTACAAAGTTGAAAAGCACACATCGTACTCCACACATTTAGATCATAAATTATACTACTAGGCAGTGCCAAACCCTCTCATTTCCATACATTACTGCTTTTCTCCCTCTCCCCCTTTCACCCTCACCTCCTTCAAGGGGAAATTTGTGCTCAGCTGTTACTGATGACCAACACTGTGGGCCAAGCACTAACTTTTGCTCCCTTCCATGTGCCATGGATGACAGCTCCCCGCAGAGCCATCCGTGTGTGCAAGCAGCCACCCCCAGGAATGAACACCGGCTGCTGCCCCGCCACCACTGCAGCTGCTGCCCTCCACCAGCCGGCAGAGTTACACATGCACCATCCCAGCCCACCTCCTCCTTTGACCTCCTGCAACCCTTTACCCTAAAGGCATTAGGCTGCGTCCCAGAGTAACGCTGCCTGCACTCACCAGTGTGGGGTTCTGCCAGCCTTGGGCAGTGTTAGTTTAAACCTCAACACTGCTTTGTGGACTTCTGATGTGTCTCTGAGCAGCTGTCCTCTCCCAGCAGATGAAAGTCTCTCAAAAGGCAGGCAGACAGGTGGCATTCGCCTATCAAAAACAGGGGAAGCCAAGCAGGGTTGGAATATGGCTACTCCTCTATAAATAAATACATACAAAAGGGAGGGAATCTGTCCCAGTTTTTAACTAACGAAGGAGAAGGGAAAGGGGGACAAAACATGGGAGCGAAGTAACAGTATAGTAAGTTGGGACTCTGTTTTTACCCCAAAAGAGATCATCTTTCTTGGGAAATAAAGTGGGGTTGCAGCAGAGAATTGTGAGAGTGGCAAGAGTCACAGACATGAGATATGGACCATACTGACGCCAGAAGATGTAACGTGCAGCTTTGCCCCCTACACCATGGGGCTGTCCAAGGCTATGATCAGCTGCTAGAGGGAATGGAGATGAGCAGCAGCAGTGGTGGTAGTGGACATGGTTGGGAGTAGCTGAGGGGGTGGAGGTAGCTTGTTTTTCTTGAGGAAGAGGCATGTCAAGGAAGCACTACCAGTCCTATCTTAAACCACAAGCTGTAGTGGGTTTACCTGGCAAGGTTTTGGTAGCAGGGGGCCATAAGGGTGGATTCTGTGAGAAGAATCTAGAAGTTACCCCATGTTAGGTAAGGGCTCCGCTGCTGACCAGAGTCAAGCCAATAAGCGATGTTGTTTGCACTTCTGTGAGGGCATATTTAAGACAGGGGAAAAAAAATGCTGTGCCATACAGCAACTGGGAGAGTGAGAGGAGTGAGAAACAGCCTTGCAGGCGCCAAGGTCAGTGAAGAAGGAGGGGGAGAGGTGCTCCAGGTGCCAGAGCAGAAGTGTGAGGTGGTGAGGACCATGGTGAAGCAGGCTGTCCCCCTGCAGCCCATGGAGTACCACAGTGAAGCAGGGTTCCACACTGCAGCCTGTGGGGGAGACCACGGTGGAGCAGGTGGACCTGCACTGAAGGAGACTGAGGCCTGTGGAGGACCCCTGCTGGAGCAGATTCCAGGCTGGAGCTGTAGCCCGTGGAGAGGAGACCACGCAGGAGCAGGTGACCTGGCAGGAGCTGCTGCCCCGGGGCACCCAGGTTGGAGAAGTTTGCTCCTGAGGGAGGGACCCCGTGGTACAGACCCATATCTGGAGCAGTTCTTGAAGAGCCTGTGGGAAGCCCATGCCGGATCAGTTCAGCAAGGATGGAATCCCGTGGGAGGGACCCCACAGCACAGGGGACGAGAGTGACTGAGGAGCGGCAGAGAAGAAGCGCTATAGACTGACCATAACCCCCATTCCCCCGTTCCCCTGCGCCACTCGGGGGGAGGAGGTGGAAGAGGGTGGATGGGGGAGAAGGTGCTTTTGGTTTCTTTCCTTTGTTTCTCACTTCTCTAGCTTGTTATTAATAGGCAATAAATCTTACTGTCTCCCTATGCTGAGCCTGTTTTGCCCATCACAATAATTACTGCACGATCTCCCTGTCCTTATCTCAACCCTTGAGCCCTTTTCATCGTATTTTCTCCCCATTCCTCTTTGAAGAGGGGGGGGTGAGAGAGCGGTTGTGGTGGAGCTTGGTCGCCCACCCGAGTAAAGCCACCACACAAGCATGAAGGGACTTGCAGATAGACATATCCCGACTGCCACATTCAAGTAAGTGCATCGGTTAAACAGAAAATACGTCTTGAAAAATAGTGAGTTGGGCATTTCGCCTTGTTAAAAATATGGTTTCTTTGTGCCATTCTCTGGCTTACAGGTATATTTGAGGCGAAGAGAAAGATGTCCTTTTCATACTTCCCCATGTCAGGAAGCACAATATATATATATAAACAAAAAAAGGAAGGAAGCAAGCAAGGAAGGAAGGAAGGAAGGAAGGAAGGAAACCACAAAGCCAAGCTTGCTGGACGGTAATGGTAGCATCTGAAAAAACACATTTGTCTCAGATGCAGTCACATATCTGTGACTGCCTTGAAGGTAAAAAGCCCCATTTTTTCAAGTTAGAGGGGGAAAACAATCAAACATCTTTTGCAGCAAGGGAGGGTAACCACATGTGCACAGAGCAAAGCCTTGCAAGCAGAAGGACCTGGTCAACCAGAGAGCAAAGAAATTGTTTGGCAGGCTGGATGAGTCAGTGCATTAGAGGGAGAAGCCAGCAGAGAAGAGAAACAGGAAAGCAGAGAAAATTAAGCTTACCCCAGTGCTGTACTAAAACAGCTACACAGCCTCAGAGGATTTATCCCAAAAAGAGACCTAACCTCAGGAAAGATTTCATGCCAGGCAGCTGCTGCCCATACCAGGTCAAGTCTGCCCAGACCTCTGCTCTGCTCTCTCTGCTCCAGCTCCAGATTCATGGGGTGCCCTCCTGACCTGCAGATTGGGAGCCCTGTGACACATCTGTTCCAATCTCCTGGGGACCATGGGGAACACAGCACTTGCCTGGCCAGGGGACATCCTTACAGGAGGATGCCTTTTATCCCCACCGTGCATGGGACCTCAGCTTGTAGATTGCTGCATAATCACTTAGAGCAGTCCAGAGAAAAAGGTTCAGGTTTCTCTGTGTCCATGGAATGTGAATATCCAATCGTATACCCAACTGGCATTGGAAATAAAGTTAAAATCTTTCCCCAAGTCTGTGTTTTTAGTCACCTGTAAAATGTACTCTTTTTTTTTTTTTTCCCTTTACCTTGCTGAAATATATGTGAATTTGAGTTAAGGAGTTGATACAAACTGTAGTAGAACAGAAACTGAAACATTTAGAGTTTTTTTTTTTTTTTTTTCCCCAGGAATTGACATAATTTCTCAGAAGTTTTTAACTTCATGTTTTGGAGGTAAAATAGTTTTATGAAAAATTCTTTACAATCTTCAGATTTTAATACAAGCTTGCTTATTTTCTAAAATATTCTTAAAATGCATAACATAATTAACCCCACCCATAAATCAAAATACTGCACTTCCAACTATGTACATTTATACTGTAAACATTTTTGGTACTGTTTATAATATTTAGGTAAATAAAACTGGCAAAAACATTTTAGACATAGTCTTTTTAATCCATCATCTTATTCTGTGTTATTACCTATCTTTTTGTGATCCAGTGTACGGTGTTGATGTAAAGCAGTGTATCATTACAATGTTTGAGGGATAAAAATGCTTTCTCATCAGAGAGTCTGAAAATCAATATATCACACCGTGCTTAATTTCTTAGTGGATGCAGCCTGCTTGTCGAAAGTTCTGAAAACTTGACTGATGCTAAACTGTCTGCAGTCTTATGTGTTCTGAAATACTGTTTGGAGAGATAGAGATGGACCAAGTAAAACTGAGCTCTCATCTAGGACTTCTTGACTATGATAATAGCTATCAAATGCTAAAGGCTGTAGGAGAATGTTTATCAATAATGCAGTGAATTGCCAGTCTGGATTTCGTTTAAATCTATTTGGTGCAAGTTGATTTTTGCAGCTTTTGCACTGATTGAAGAGGGATAAAAACAAACAAACAAAAAGCAACAAATATGAAACAATAAATAGCCATTTTCAAAGGACTAGTGAAAGTTCAGATACACCAGGTAAATGAAAAGATGTGTGGAATTATCAGCTTAACATTTAGCAGAACATTCCCATTAGGTAAAGCAAGTGTTTTATTAGAAATAATTCCAGTTGTTTTGTCCAAACTTAGTATAGCTTGTCATTTTTTTTTTAATTTATTCCAATCACAACTTCAGCAAAAGCAAAATCCTAGTTATTTCCTGTTGTTACTGTAGTATATTCCATTATCAGGTTTTAGTTATGAATATTTTCCAACCTAAATGATTCTATTACTTCAAGGGTCAGTGATAGCCCAAAATATACCGTTAGGTTGAAAGGCAATCAGATAGTCTGTGCATCATTGGGCAAACGTGGATGGAAAGATGTTAATGATTATGATGGAAAGAGCTGATTCTTAAAAAAACAAACCATAAGAAAGGAAATTCTAAAAGCTTTCTAAGTTAAGATTTATTTAGAAAACAGTGAAAGTGAGGGTTAAAAAGATGAAACTGATTCATATGCAAGCAATCTCTCCATCATCAAGATTCTGAAAATGTTTAACAAACTTAGTAATAGCCAAAGGAAAGAGAAAGCTGAGAGAGAATGTGAGTTTGGATGTCTGATAGAAAGACACTCCCAGTGGTAGGCCATCCACAAACTAATGCCACCAGATAATAGAAGCAATAGCTACATTATTATTATTTTAGTGTTTGGTATTAAGGTGAGTCTAATATTTGCATAAAGAAAAAAAAATAATTCCCAAGGCTTCATTGATTACTGACTAAAAATAAAGGACATGAAAGAAAGCAAAAGAATTAACTTGATTTAATATCTATTATATTAAAACTAGCTTCCATTATTATTCATTCTAATTAGGATACTCTTTAGCCTTAGAAAGCAGTATAAAATTAGCCATTGTGCAATGTAAAATAGCAAGTATGTTTTGGTATGCAAAGCAAGAATTTTCTGCTGATCAAGTAGTGTTTTATTATGGTAATTGGCATTTTATTTTGAAGTGCTATGTTCTATAACAAATAAAGAGCTGAAATGTTCGAAAGTTTTACTAAACTAGACACATATATCATTTTCACTCACTTCTTAGCAACAAAAAGGGGCATGAACCTTTTGACTCCATTCTCACTGGCAGTCTTCCATGATCACATAAAAAAACAAGACAGTTCAAAAAACTGCATGAACATAAGTTAAAGGTTAACCTCACTACCTGCACCTTTTTACACCAGTTACAGTTAAATTAGCAGAGCAAAGATTTAAATGTCATGGTAAATTTGGAGAGACAGAAAGAGCATTCTTATGGGAAGAAAGATCAGATCTTCCTAACTGGTCTGAGACATACAAATATTGCAAGATCCAGTCATCACTGTCAGTAGCAAACAGATGAGTGAACAATAGTCTTTTCAGCACATTAGGAGTGTATATACAAGTATTCTTACTAGACGGAATTTGCAAAGTAATGTGGCTTTGCAAGCTAATATGTCTCAAGAAATCTCCAAGCCAGAGACAGTATGGAACTACACACTCAAGACTGATGAAGAAAGCTAAAACCCAGTGATTACTTTCCTGTAAGACTAGCCCTGACTTGATGCACTAAACTTGCACTGGCTGAATGGCATGGCTCTGGGGACCCAGATATTAAATCCCATGTTGTACATACAGTTTGTCATAGTTAGAATCACACCATTTAGCTGTGCAACTAAGCTACATTAGTACTTTAGGGCTACTAAGATGATTAGAGGACTGGAGCACCTGTCATACGAGGATAGGCTGAGAGAACTGGGCCTGTTCAGCCTGGAAAAGAGAAGACAGAGGGGAGACCTCATCAATGTATATAGATATCTAAAGGGAAAGTGTCAAGAGGATGGAGCCGATCTCTTTTCAGTGGTGCCCAGCGACAGGACAAGAGGCAGAGGGCACAACCTGAAGCACAGGAAGTTCCAGCTGAATATGACGGGCACTTCTTTACTGTGAGGTGACAGAGCACTGGGACAGGTTGCCCAGAGAGGTTGTGGAGCCTCCTCCTCTGGAGATATTCAAACCCTGTCTGGATGCCATCCTGCGCCACATGCTCCAGGTGATCCTGTTCAGCAGGGAGTTTGGACTGGGTGACCTTCAGAGGTCCCTTCCAACCTCAGCCATTCTGTGCTTCTGTGATACATATTTTCATGGATGTTCACATATTTATCATTGTAAAATGAAACAATTAAAAAATATATTCTTAGATAAGAGTGGAATTACCTTCAGCACATTGATTTTAGTAACCTAAACCTTTGGGTCTTTATAAGGCGCAACTGCAAGAATTTTTATGTTAATTGTGTTATATAGCATCTTTTAGCCTACAGGATATATTATCATTCTATGATTCCAAATTAAAAATGAAATATTTGTAGCAGGAACTACTCATTCTGACCCCACATTTCTCTGGTAAAACTTCTACAAACTGTAAGATTAACTAGTCTTAGTTCAGACGTCACTACATCAGATTATCACATTCCCCTCTTTTTCTACCCATAGTTGTGCTGTTATTTTTTCATAAATTCAGTAGTGTAAAAATTACATTTAATCTATCACATATATATAAGAACCATTTACCTTGCAGAGAACAAAATTTCGTTTTATTACTACACAGTAATATTACAACACATTCCTCCTAGCAAAGCGAGTTACATAATTTATCCATGAAGTCCACATTTTCTTATTCAGCTAAACAAGTGGGAACAATCTTTACATCCCCGGCCTAGCAAAGATGGAAGGACAGGTTCCTCACCTGGGCACTAATTCTACTAATACGCCAACATGAATTCAGAACCAAAGTTGCTTAAGGAACAAGTTTTAGAAAAAGGACAAAACCAACAAAAATTATTTCAAAGAACTAAAATTTGAATATTACTTACAAACATTAATTACTGAATAATGTAATAAAATACTGGATAAAATTATAGAAGTAGTTGAGTATTATAAAGATAGCAGGAAAAAAATCAGTCTGAACATGGAAATTATTTTAAAATGGTAATAAACAGTGGCAGATGGCTCATCGGGTGGGATTAAACCTTGCCTATATATCATATGTGAAGATGCAAGGCAAACAACCTTTTGTTACCTGTAGGTGGAAACCTCAGTAAGATGTCTTTACATCCCTCCCAGGCTACCTGTCCTTGCTTCCACTGTCTGTAGGCCTCCTTTTTCTGCTTGAATTTGACCAGGAGCTCCTTGTTCTTCCATGCAGGCCTCCTGGTGTTTTTGCCAGATTTCCTCTTTGTTGGGCTGCATTGCTTCTGAGCTTGGAGGAGGTGATCCCTGAAAATTAACAAGCTTTCCTGGGCCCCTCTTCCTTCCAGGGCGTTGCCCCATGGTATTCCACCAAGAAGATCCCTGAAGAGGCCAAAGTCTGGTCTCCCAAACTGCAGGGTAGCGAACTTGCTGTGTGCCTTCCTTGCTGCCCTTAGCATCCAAAATGCCACGATTTTGGCTGCCCTTGACCTTTACATTCCCCACCAACTCCTCTTCAACAAGGAGAATGAGGTCAAACATAGCACCTCTCCTCATCGGATCCTCTATCACGTGGAGAAAGAAGTTATCATCAGTGTATTCCAGGAACCTCCTGGATTGCCTATGCGCTGCTGTGCTGTCCCTCCAACAGATACCAGGGTGATTCAAGGCCCCCATGAGAACCAGGGCTTGTGAACATGAGGCTGTTTCTATCTGTCTACAGAGGGTCTCAGCTGCTTGTTCTTCCTGGTCGGGTGGCCTGTAGCAGACCCCCACTGTAATGTCACCTGTCCCTGCCTTCCCTTTAATCCTTGCCCACAAGCTCTCTGTCAGCTCCTCACCCATCCCCAACCAGAGCTCCATGCACTCCAGCTGCTCACTGACACAGAGGGTGATGCCCCCTCCTCATCTGCCCTGCCTGTCCTTCCTGAAGAGCCTGCATCCTTCCATTCCAACACTCCAGTCATGGGAGCCCTCCCACCATGTCTCTGTAATGTCAATGAGGCCACAGCCCGGTAATGTGGGTACATCTCTAATTCCTCTTGTTTATTGCTCATGCTACGTGCATTAGTGTAGAGATAATTGAGTTGGGCCCCTGATGAAGCTGACTTACTGGCTGGAGAGGCTGGAATTCCTTAGTGCTGCTCTTCAGTGTCTCTCCTGCTGACCTGTGACCCTTCTCCAGGCTCTGGGCACCTGTCACTGACACTGACATCAAAGTGAGAGGAGTGGGATGGATTGAGGTTCCCCTCCCCTGGCAACTCTAGTTTTAAAGCCCTCTTCACCAGCTTGGCAAGCCTATGACTGAGGATGCTCTTCCCCTTGTCTGACAGGTGGATCCCATCAGCCTCCATCAGACCCTGTTTCTCAGAGTGATTCCCATGGTATAAGTAGCCAAACCCCTTTCTTTGACACCAGTCCTGTAACCATCTGTTGATATGCCAAATTCTAATGGCTCTTTCAATCCCCTTCCATTTGACCAGGAGGACTGATGAAAAAACTACCTGCATTCCTGAGTCCCTTACTGCTGCTCCCATGCCTCTGTAATCCCTCTTGATACTCCACAGACTGCTCCTGCCTGGATCACTGGTGTTCACGTGAAACAACAGCAGTGGTTAATATTCATTAGGCTGTACCATGCTTGATACTGTGTTGGTGACAGCTCTGATACGAGCCCTGGTAAGCAGCAGACTTCTCAAGAGTGGGTCGGGTATTTATTATTCATTTTAAAGACTGAATTCATCCTTAAGAAAGATGCTGAAATAATGTTTCTAGAGTAAACTCACTATATATGACCTCCTAATGATGTATGTCAATGAGGCACTGAATGGGACAGGATTTCTCTCCTAAGTGAAGGCTGTGTCATTATGCAACCAATGAGGCTTCACAGGAAAAGGAAAGTAGGAAAAATGGAAGTATTGTTCATAATGTGGTGGTTCAATGGTTTAGATACTCAGCCCAGAGTGGGGATACTGTGCTGTTAGTGATTAATTATTTTCAGTAGCTTCTTAATGCACTTCCTATAGAGTTCAAGGCATTTTTTCAGAGGCATTTCCTGAGCAGGGAGTTGAGTATCTAAATTTCAGCCATCACCCACTTCAAGACCTTTAAAGACCTGCCAGAGCATCACACTCAAATGGAGACAGAAGAACTGCAATGCATTAATTTCTTGCTCCAGGTCCCCTGTTCAAGCATAGTGCTTATCTCAAGCTGCAGCCTGCTTATCTCCCATTTGTGACAACAACAATCTCTTCTAGCTGTCCTGACATACATGACAATTTAGCTGCTGCTGTCTTCTGCTGTCAGTGTTTTAGCACAGGGTCTTGCTTTTCTGTGTGGAGGTCTCAGCAACTTTTGTCTTGAAGATGATCTTGGTAACTGACTCCTTTCACTGGACAGTACATGTTGGTCAGCCCAAGGCTCTTAGCTGTCCTGCCCTCTGCCATTGCTGTGTGTTGCAGAGAGAGGACACCTACATCTTTTTAAGACCTTCTCCATCCATGCTTATCATGATGAATAGAGGTGAGGGAGGAAAGCGGAAGCCATGCTCTGTTCCATTCAGGTCATCTTTATGACATTCAATTTGGTGGTGCCAGTGGAAAGGAGTCTAGTTTATAACTGGCAAACACTTCAGTATGGGAAAAAGCCTTGGAAGAAAAAGACCAGATCATGAACACAGAGCTCCACTGAGAATGTTGACTGCAGAGGCAACAGTCGAGGATGCTGTGTGCCCTGGTTTGGTTGGAATAGTTATTTTTCTGCATAGCAGCTGGTACAGTGCTATGTTTTGGATTTAGGATGAGAATAGTCTTGATAACACACCCATGTTTTAATTGTTGATGAACAGTGCTTACACAGACTCAGAGACTTATACTTCTCATGCTGCCTGCCTGCGAGGTGGCTAGGGGTGCACAAGAAGCTGAGAGCAGACACAGCCAGGACAACTGACCCAAACTGGCCCTAGAAATATCCCATACCAAATAATGTTGTGCCCCAAAATAAAACTATGAGAAGATAACTGCCCTTGTTCAGGGGCTAGGCATCGGTCAGTGGGCAGTGAGCAATTTCATTGTGCATTATTTTTTTTTCCTTTGGTTTTAGGTGGATATTTTTCTTTCTTCTCTTCGTTTTAGTTTCACATTTTTTATTAATCTGTCTTTATCTCTTCCCAAAAGTTAAAAAGTTTTTTTAACTTTTATCCTTCCTATTTTCTCTCCCAAATCCAGCTGGGGGGGGGGGGGGGGGGGGTGTGTGGCAGACATTGTGCTGTGTGGTGGGTGCTTAGCTGCCTATCAGGGTTAAACCACAACACTGCGCCTAGACTGCACAGCCTAGTTGTCCAGTAAAAATCAACTATAGTATTATCATTCCCTTTAGTAGAAAATTTAAGTCTCAGCACTGACAGGACTCCAGAGGATACATGCCAATACTGCCAACATCTCATGGAAAGAAAGAAAGATGTATGGTAACAAGCCATGATTCTGCTTCTAAGGGAAAAAAAAAATCCACAAACAAACAACAAAGCACATTTGAAAAATAGGATGCATTTATTTAAACTTGGGTCATTTTTTACTTCCTTAAAACTCCTCCTCTTTTACTCTTTTATTTTTTTTTTGTTTGTTTTGGTAAGGAGCGCCATCTGTGTGCTTTCATGCAAATGACACCACAAAGAAGAGGGATACATTTACATAAAGATATGGTAATAAGAAGATGAAGATCAGGACTGGATCAATAAAACAACTACATAAGGAAATAGGAGAACTGTGAAATTCAGAAATTTTGCCTGTGACTTACAAAGAGGGAGAAAAAATAATGAGACAAAAGATCCCTGGCAGCATCTGATCCTAGAGGACACAAAAGGCAAGTCAAAAGTCCACTCCTCGCTTCTGTTCAAGAACACAAGAGACACGTTTGTGGCCATACACATGTACTTTGGTGTGAGTATGTGTGTGTGTATAAATTAAATCTATACAAGAATAAATGTAAGTAGGTAAAATCAAACTCATTGAGTTCATAAAAACAACAAAAGCCACCAGCTTCCCCTTCCATAAGTTCTCACATTGAGTTTGACATTTCTTACATTAGTTCTGAGGTATATAGCAAATGGACGTGGCTGATTCAGTGCCAAGGAAAGCCACGGAAAAGGAAGATGCTATGCTGTCCTTTCTTGTGATAAAGTACAAAAGGAGCAGCAGCTGACAGAGAGATAAGAATGCTTGGTGAGTATTAGCGATACAGAGACAACTACTCCAGGATAAGGAAGAGAGGACATCATTCTTATAAAATAAGTTAAGCAATAGTCTTCCATTAATACCAGTAATATTCTGAGACATTCTCTTGCTCATCAGAAAAGTGGATTACTATACAATCAAACTTACAAAATGATCTTTCAAAGTTTATAATGAAAGGACATTTAAAGAGCTCAAACAGGTAAAGGTACTCAGATATTTTTTTTTAGCTATTTTTTTTTCTTAAGATTGAAGCTAAGTAATCTGAAGTTAGTTGCCACTCATTCACTGGGGGATTCTCCTCCGCTTTCCAGGCTATTATTGCCAATGAGCTGGCATATGACGATGGTGCACTCCGTACAAACTTCCGCCACATAGGTGGTGTACACCGGACTGCATCTGGATCTGCGGATGTTTGTGCGTCGTCTAGGTCCTTATAAATTACTTCCCGTACGGCCAATTCCCTCAGGTACTGAATTCCCTTCTCCATGGTGGTCCATTTGCCTGGTAGACATACAAGTTCTTCCTTGAAGGGATACCTTTCCTGCACAGCTGACAGGAGACGCCTCCAGAGACTGCGAGATCGTGCTCCATCTCCAATTGCTTTGTCAATGCATGCGTCCCTAGCAAGGGATCCCAGCCGCCTGGCTTCCTTGCCCTCTAATACATTTAATGCAGTTCCACTTTAATGGCAGAATTCCCACTGACTTAACAGAGTAAATTATGTTTCTGCACTATATAAATTGCATATTCACCAGAGCAAAGACTGCTCACCACCCTTCTCTTACTGCAAAGGAGAAATTTGTGAATTGAATCAAGTACTCAATACAACAGTCCTTTATGCCTTCCAGAATCTTAAAATTTGGCATGACTTTCTTAGAATAGAACAGTTCATAGAATCATAGAATCATTAAGGTTGGAAGAGACTTTCAGGAACATCTGGTCCAACCATCCCTTTACCACCAATGTCACCCAGTAAACCATGTCCCTAAGCGCCAGATCCAATCTTTCCTTGAACGCCTCCAGAGAGGTTGATGCCACCACCTCCCTGAGGCAACCTGTTCCAGTGCCTGACTGCTCTTTCTGAAAAAGTACGTTCTGGAGAATGCAGGCATCCATCCTGCTACCTGTCGCATGTTAAGCAAGCGCTCTACCATTTGAGCTAATTCCCCAGTTGTTAGGGTCTTTTAAGGGTTGTCTAGCCCAACTGCCTGACCACTTCAGGGCAACCAGAATTTAAAGCATATTACTGAGGGCATTGTCCAAATGTCTCTTGAGCACTGACAGGCATCAACCACCTCCTTAGGAAGCCTGTTCCAGGATTTGACCACTCTCACATTAAAGAATTTTTTCCTAATGTCCAGTCTGACCCTCTCCTGGCACAGCTTTATGCTGTTCCCTTGCATCCTGTCAGCGGTGACCAGGAGCAGAGACCGGCATCTCCCTCTGCAATTCCCTCCTCAGGGAGCTGCAGGGAGCAGTGAGGTCACCTCTCGGCTCCTTTTCTCCAGACAAGAAAACCCAAGTGTCCTCAGCCTCGCCTCACTGGACATGCCTGCCAGCCCTCATACCAGCTTTGTTGCCATCCTCTGGGTGCTTTCAAGGACCTTAACATCCTTTTTATATTGTGGAGCCCAGAAGTGCACACAATATTCAAGATGAGGCCGTGCCAACACTAAGTATAGTGGGAAAATAACCCCTTTTAACTAGCTGGCTATGCTGTGTTTAATGCACCCCAAAATGCAGTGTGCCCTTATGGCTGCCAGGGCACACTGCTGTCTCATGTTTAGCTTGCTGGTGACCAGCATCCCCAGGTCCCTTTCTGGTGAGCTGTTCTCCAGCCACTCACCTCCCAGCCTGTGCCTGTGACTGGCATTACTCTGTCCCAGGTGCAGAACTGGGCATTTACCATTGTTGAATTTCATGCCATTGATGATTGCCCAATGTAGCTAGATCCCTTTGCAAGGCCTCTCATCCCCCAGGGAGTCAACAGAACCTCCCACTTTACTATCATCAGCAAACTTGCAAAGGATGCTTTCCACTCCTGCATCCAGGTTATTGATAAAAATGTTGAACAAAACTGGCCTTAGAATTGAGCCCTGGGGAACACCAGTGGTGACTGTCCGCCAGCCAGTTGTAGTCCCATTCACTACAACCCTTTGAGCTCATCTGTTTAGACAGTTCATCAGCCAACATAGTGTGAGACTGTTTATATCACAGTTGGACAATTTCACAGAATCACAGAATTATGGGGGTTGGAAGGGACCTCGAGAGATCACTGGGTCCAACCCCCCTGCCAAAGCAGGTTCCTTAGAGCAGGCTGCCCAGGTAGGTGTCCAGACGGGCCTTGAATATCTCCAGAGAAGGAGACTCCACAACCTCTCTGGGCAGCCTGTTCCAGTGCTCTGTCACCCTCACAGTGAAGAAGTTCTTTTGCATGTTGTTGCAGAACTTCCTGTGCTCCATTTTGTGGCCATTACCCCTTGTCCTGTCCGCACAAACCACTGAGAAGAGGTTGGCCAAAGCCCTCTGTCTCCCACACCTCAGGTATTTATAAACATTGTTAAGATCCCCTCTCAGTCTCTCAGTCTTTTTTTCTCCAGGCTGAACAGACCCAGGTCTCTCAGACTTTCCTCATAAAATTTGTCTAGAAGGACGCTGTGAGGAACAGTATCAAACGCCTTACTAAAATCAGAAAGATTATATCCACTGCCTTCGCTTCATCAACCAAGCAGGTGACCTTATCATATACAGAGATCAAATTACTAAGGACTTTCCCTTCATGAACCCATGTTGACTATGCCCAATAATTACTTTGTTCTTTAAATGCTTTTCAGTAGCACCTAGGATAATCTTCTCTATAATCTTTCACAGGACTGAGGTTAAACTAACAGGTCTGTAGTTTCCTGGATCTTCTCTTGTGCTCTTTTTGGAAATAGATATAAAATTGCATTGTTGAGAGGGATCCAGCTATAACATCTGCCAATTCCTTCAGCACTAGGGGGTGAATCCTATCAGGTCCAATGGATTTATGAACATCCAGATGATGCAACTTACAGTTTTATTGACCACAGGCAAAAAGTCAGTGATTTCCAATGCTGAGGATTGGGCAGCCCAAGAGCTCCCATTATTCTTAAAAACTGAGGCAAAAGAAGGCATTAAATGTCTCTGGCATTGGCCTGGCTGAACAGGGAACTCCTGCTGGAACTAGAGAAGGAAAAGAAAATATATGATCTTTGGAAGCAAGGTCTGGCTTCACAGGGAGAGTACAGAGCTAGAGTTCACATCTGCAGGGAGAAAACAAAATCCAAAACTCGAATTGACACTGGCCAGTGTGTTGTCAGACAATAAAGGCTTTTTTTTTTTTTTAATGCATGTTGAGAGCAAGAGAAGGTCTAAGGAAAACATTAGACTGATACTTAATACAGATGGTCACCTAACAAGGAAGGACAAGGTCTATGACAAGACTTATTTGGCAATTGTCCTTTTTTTCCTTCTTAAGTGCTGTGCCTAGCTAGTGGGAGGGAGCTTTGCAAAAATGTTTTATGTGAATCAAAAATCTAAGTCACTGTTGTCACAAAAATGTGAACAATGCCAACAGAACAGTCTATGATCTTCATTTAAAAGACCTAGCTGATTTCAAAAGTGTATTATTTTCTGGAGAATTTAGTGTATTCTATAATTCTATAATTCTGGAGAAGCTATGTTTTGATAGTATTCCACATTTTGTTTGATTTTGATGTAATTTCTGACGTAAAGATAATGCTGCCTTACAGTAATGATTACACACTGAACAACCTAGTCTAAATGCTTTAATTTTTGCAGAAAATAAGATTACATTTTGTACTATGGAATTATTAGTTCCTCTGCTTTTAAAGGTCAGAGGCTTTATGTCGCCATGTTTTTGTTTTTTTTAAAAAAAAAGTTAGGGCTTTTTAAAGAAACACCATTTTATATCTTTAAAGACTTAAGTGTTTAATGTAAAAAACCAAAAAACAACAACAAAAAAACCCACAAAAACTATGAAGTGTGGTGGGAAGATCATGTATGAAATGTTTCCAAAATTGTATTTCCTTACTGAAGACTCCAGACCTTGAGAATTTAAAACAATCTCAGTGTTTATATTTGAGAGCCAGCGCTCTGAGCACTGAGAAAAGCCAAAGTAAAAAGGGAAGTGAAACAAACCATTATGGGCTGTTTCCCCTGTAGCTTTTCCTTACCAAAATGCAACTGTCATACTTTGGTTTTCTCCAAAACATTTTGAAAGCATTTAAAAACGGCTGGACAGAAAGAAGCTTTTCAAGGAGTTAGTTTGTCCAGTTCATAATGGCAAAAGTACCATATATATTGCAAAAAGCACACAGAAATATCCCAGGCTTGACAGCTCAGAGTCTGGCTGTTGTAGAAGCAGAAAAATTAATAACAAGTTGGTGTTCATTCTGTCAATGTGTTGTGATATGTATTTAAAAAGTCAGATTTTGCAGTTCTGTATTTCTTAGTTTGGTTATATTTTCCATTTATAAGACAGATTTTGTATATTTCCGTAAACATACTATGTTGACTGGCCTTGGTGATTTTAAACTGCAAGGGCAAATGGAAAAAAGAATTTAGATATTTCTACTAAACATGCATATTTTGCTGCCCATCTTGCTTCTACTCTAACTTTTTATTTGGACTTGGCAGAACATATACAAAAGCAACTGAGACAGAGACCTAGAGAAAGAAAACAAATTACCACTAAAAAATCCCGTGTATTATTTTTAAAAAGGTCCCTACAAACCATATGAACAGTGACTCTAAATACAACTGCATGGTGTAAATGTGATCCACAGATTTCCCACTCATCTCAAATCATGAACAGGAACCACAAAGGTTACAAGTAGGTCAGATTACATAAGACAGTGCTAAAAAAAGACAGAAAAAAAAAAAAGGCAAGTGTGGCGAAGCAAGCAACAAGAAAGTAAAAAAACATTCTATAATATTACTGATTGGAAGAAAAACGATATAAGAATTGCCTCTCTGTGTTCACTGTGGTGGTTAAATGCATCAAGAGAAGAGATCAGTAAGACCTTTGCTAGAAAGACAGAAATTTGCTGTAGGCTTGAGCAAGCTGAGTTATTTTTCTATTACAATAGATGAGAGGCATCGTTAAAAACAGAGAAGTTGAAGATGACACAGGGTATGCTTTAAAAGTTTTTGATGCAATCACAGAGAGATTGTGGAGTCTCCTTCTCTGGAGATATTCAAACCCTGCCTGGGTGCCATCCTGCGCAATGTGCTTGAGGTGATCCTGCTCGGCAGAGGGGTTGGACTAGATGATATTCAGAGGTCCCTTCCAACCTCGGCCATTCTGGGATTCTGTGATAAATAAGGTAAGGAGAATACTTTAAAACAAATGCAAAACCTGTGAGAAAAATCACTGTAGTTATTTGTAATTCAATACCTGGCAAATTATATTATGTCTTACCCAGGACCAGAATAATTCAACAGATTCACTAATGATTTGAATGGTGGGACACAGAATATATATATATATATATATATTTTAAAACAGCAAATGACCACAAAGTGGGAAGGCTGTAAGCACTGTAGAGGGCAGGGTCAGAACTCAGAATACTCTTTTTAAACTGGAACATAGGGCTTCTACTTAAGCTAGTGAAAATGATGTCAAACCAAAAATACTTACACAGATATCAACTATGGACTTCCTAGGCTAATTTCAGAGATGGTTTCGAAAAGATTTTATATAAAAGAACATTGCTAGTTTTCCAAAGTAAGGTATTCAGAAGTTATAGAACGACTCATTAAAACTGTGTTATGACAGGCTCCTTAATTATTTATATATTATTTTTCACCTGGAATCACTGGTTTCTTCGATAAATTTGATGGATGAATGAGAAAAGTCTTCAACATCTTTTTTTGCATCTCTATTAACTACATGAGGTCTTACGTGCACATGGTTCAAACTCTGCTAAGTCAACAAAATAATTCATTTCTTTGCTGGCTTTTCATTACACTCATTACTGCAATACCTATAGGCTAGATTCACTTAGATACTAGGTATATTCACTTCACTAACTTCAGACATGTTCAAGCTAGTTAATCTAGACTTCCATTTTTCTCTACAGTGAAGAACAGACTTTCTAAAAAGTGATTTGAGCTGCTCTAGGAGTCTATACTAGGCTGCTGCATGAAGGTCTATTGACAATCAGTAGTGTCCAAGGCAACAAGCTAACTAATATTGATACTGTACACCACTAGGTCTAGTGCAAAGAACACACTTTTATTGCCAAGTGGTATCTTCAACTCTGAATGGGATACCTAGATCCTCTAAAGCACACAGAGAACTAGCCACTGTAGAATGGTACCCAGAAAAGCTGGAACAATGAGCACAACCTTAGACTGCCACAAGACAAATCATATCCTCCATAAATCAAATAATTCAGACAAATATAGAAAAGTACCCTGAAAATGCAGAAGTCAGACAAAGTATCCTCAGCTTAGAACAGCACCAATGAGTGACTACTACTGAAAACAAAAGGGACTCAGCACCACGGACTCAGCTGAAGGATATAAAGTTTGACCCATCCTGTTGCACAAACACTCCCACCACTTTGAGCGATGCAGTGCCAACACAGCCTGCAGGCCACGTAAGCGTGCTCAGTTTCTGTTTCCCCTCCTCATACATCCCCATACCTTGGGCCACAAGCCCCAGGTTCAAAAAATCACAACCTCCTTATTAGATGCAAGTGCCTGGCACATCTTTTCAGATGGAACAGGAAAAAAGCAGGGACAATGCCTCCCAGGGGTGGGGGCACACGCTCAAGCAAACCCTGCTAGTAGGCAAAGTATTTGGCAATGGACTAATGCAGTAACCTCTTCTCCATCACTTGACAAGCTTGCTCTATGAAACTCTTAGAATATAAGCAGCATGTAACTATATCACATCACTGTCTTGTAGGTAAACAGAGAGGAAACCTGAAGGGACCAAAAGCAACTCCACAGGGCAGGAAAAGGCTGTCACACTGAAGGTAGGTTTGTGGGACTGGGAAATATGGACCGTGACTCTCTCCACAACCCATTATTCACAGACACAATGAGCAACCAGGACCCAGCTAGAGAGCACTGTCTGAGAGGTCTTTCCAAAGTGCATTTGAGAACCCTATAGAGTTGTTTGGTTTTGTTGTTTGTATTTTTTTCAAACCTCTGAGAAGTATTTGTGTCCCCAGGATCTGTGCTGTTGAATTACCCAGACACATAATGTTCCCTAAACACATTCAGTCTCTAGGACTGTCTGGGCACCCTCTCCTAACACAGGGGAAAAGACAAGGGGCATGCTCTTCTTTGGAGTGGCTCAATGCGTTGAGAATATTTTGTAGCCCGTAGCATTTCTAGTGATAGCTCCAGGACGATTATATCCCTGCCTGTGGTCTGGACCCACTGGGATACAGATCCCAGTGCCAGTAATGACCATGCCAGCACTAACCTAATACATCACTGCTAAAGCTCCTCTCCTAGTTTGGACGTCTTCTCTGAGCCTGTTTTGCACAGTTTCTGAAGGTATGATGATAATAGATTTATCATTGCTATAAGGGAAGGAGTTTCCATTCTGTTTCATAGACTCACAAAACCATTGTGGTTGGAAAGGACCACAGAAAGTTTCTCGTCCAAATTCCTGCTCAAAGCAGGTCACTGTTGAATTCAGACAAGGTTGCCCACAACTTTGTCCAGTAAGATACTGAAAACATCAGAGGATGGAGACTTCAAAACTTCTCTGGGAAACCAATTCCCATGCTTTATTAACCTCTTGGTGATTTTTTTTTTCCCCATTAGAAATAGCAGGAATGTCCCTTGTTCCATTTCTGTCCATTGTCTTTCACAGCTTAATCATCTGCTCAACACCTGCCCTTTATGTATTGGAAGGTTGCTATTTGGTCTCTCCAATGCCTTCCCTAAAGCCATGTTTTCTGCCAGTTTAACAAGCCCAGTTCCCTCAGCCTCTCCTCACAGACAACATGCTAAGCATCTTTTAGGCCCTTCCTTGCACTCACACAAGTTTAGTAATATATTTCTTATGATGAACGCCCCCAAACTGGACAGTAGTATGCTGCTGCAATCTAACAAGTTCCAAGTTAAAAAATAAAAATAAATCACTTACCTATGTGTACTGGCTACATTTGTGTTTAAAGGGCTCAGAATGTTATAGACCGCCGAACCAGGATGAGGAGACGGATGAGGAGTTTTATAGGCAACTGACAGAAGTTGCAAAATCGTCGGCGCTTGTCCTCGTGGGGGACTTCAACTTCCCGGACATATCCTGGAAACACAACACGGCACAGAGAAAGCAGTCTAGGAGGTTTCTGGAGAGCGTGGGAGATAGCTTCCTGACGCAGCTGGTCAGTGAACCTACCAGGGGTGGTGCCCCGCTAGACCTTCTCTTCACAAACAGAGAAGGACTGGTGGGAGATGTGGTGGTCGGAAGCTGTCTTGGGCAGAGTGACCACGAAATGGTAGAGTTCTCTATTCTTGGCGAGGCCAGGAAGGGGACCAGTAAAACTGCTGTCTTGGACTTCCGGAGGGCTGACTTTGAGCTGCTCAGGACGCTGGTTGGCCGAGTCCCTTGGGAGGCGGTTCTGAAGGGCAGAGGAGTCCAGGAAGGCTGGGCGCTCCTCAAGAAGGAAATCGTGATGGCACAGGAGCGGTCCGTCCCCACGTGCCCAAAGATGAGCCGGCGTGGAAGAAGACCGGCCTGGCTCAACAGAGAGTTGCGGCTGGAGCTTAGCAGAAAAAAGAGGGTTTATAATCTTTGGAAAAAAGGGCGGGCCACTGAGGAGGACTACAAGGATGTAGCGAGGCTGTGCAGGGAGAAAATTAGAAAGGCCAAAGCTCATCTGGAGCTCAATCTGGCTACTGCCGTTAAAGACAACAAAAAATCCTTTTACAAATACATCAACGCGAAACGGAGGACTAGGGAGAATCTCCATCCTTTACTGGATGCGAGGGGAAACCTAGTTACTAAGGATGAGGAAAAGGCTGAGGTGCTTAATGCCGCCTTTGCCTCAGTCTTTAGCGGCAATACCGGTTGTTCTCCGGACACCCAGTGCCCTGAGCTGGTGGAAGGGGATGGGGAGCAGGATGTGGCCTTCGCTATCCATGAGGAAATGGTTGGCGACCTGCTACGGAGCTTGGATGTGCGCAAGTCGATGGGGCCGGATGGGATGCACCCAAGGGTACTGAGAGAACTGGCGGAGGAGCTGGCCGAGCCGCTTTCCATCATTTATCGGCAGTCCTGGCTATCGGGGGAGGTCCCGGTTGACTGGCGGCTAGCCAATGTGACGCCCATCTATAAGAAGGGCCGGAGGGCAGACCCGGGGAACTATAGGCCTGTCAGTTTGACCTCAGTGCCGGGGAAGCTCATGGAGCAGATTATCTTGAGGGTCATCACGCGGCACTTGCAGGGCAAGCAGGCGATCAGGCCCAGTCAGCATGGGTTTATGAAAGGCAGGTCCTGCTTGACGAACCTGATCTCCTTCTATGACCAAGTGACGCGCTTGGTGGATGAGGGAAAGGCTGTGGACGTGGTCTACCTTGACCTCAGTAAGGCTTTTGACACAGTTCCCCACAACATTCTCCTCGAGAAACTGGCTGCTCGGGGCTTGGACTGGCGTACGCTTCGCTGGGTTAGAAACTGGCTGGATGGCCGGGCCCAGAGAGTTGTGGTGAATGGAGTCAAATCTGGTTGGAGGCCGGTCACTAGTGGAGTCCCCCAGGGCTCGGTACTGGGGCCGGTCCTCTTTAATATCTTTATTGATGATCTGGATGAGGGCGTCCAGTGCACCCTCAGTAAGTTTGCAGACGACACCAAGCTAAGTGCGTGTGTCGATCTGCTCGAGGGCAGGAAGGCTCTGCAGGAGGATCTGGATAGGCTGGAGCGATGGGCTGAGGTCAACTGCATGAAGTTCAACAAGGCCAAGTGCCGGGTCCTGCACCTGGGCTGCAACAACCCCAAGCAGAGCTACAGGCTGGGAGATGAGTGGCTGGAAAGCTGCCTGGCCGAGAAGGACCTGGGAGTATTGGTGGATAGTCGGCTGAATATGAGCCAGCAGTGTGCCCAGGTGGCCAAGAAGGCCAACGGCATCCTGGCCTGTATAAGAAGCAGTGTGGCCAGCAGGTCGAGGGAAGTGATTGTGCCCCTGTACTCGGCTCTGGTGAGGCCGCACCTTGAGTACTGTGTTCAGTTTTGGGCCCCTCGCTACAGGAAGGACATGGACGTGCTCGAGCGAGTCCAGAGAAGGGCGACCAAGCTTGTGAGGGGTCTGGAGAACAAGTCTTACGAGGAGCGGCTGAGGGAGCTGGGCTTGTTCAGCCTGGAGAAGAGGAGGCTCAGGGGCGACCTCATCGCTCTCTACAGTTACCTGAAAGGAGGCTGTAGAGAGGTGGGGGTTGGTCTATTCTCCCACGTGCCTAGTGACAGGACGAGGGGGAATGGGCTAAAGTTGCGACAGGGGAGTTTTAGGTTGGATGTTAGGAAGTACTTCTTTACCGAAAGGGTTATTAAGCATTGGAACGGGCTGCCCAGGGAGGTGGTGGAGTCACCATCCCTGGAGGTCTTTAAAAGACGTTTAGATGTAGAGCTTAGGGATATGGTTTAGTGGAGTACTTAGTGTTAGGTCGGAGGTTGGACTCGATGATCTTGAGGTCTCTTCCAACCTAGAGAAATCTGTGAATCTGTGAATGCTGTTATCCTTCATTGCTGCCAGAGCTGGCCAAGTCCTTTTCAATAGGGCTGCTATGCAACCATTCAGGCCCCTGCTGTTGTACGAGGTTAATCCATTCCAGGTGCAGAATTTTGTATTTGCACTTTTTTCATTTCATGATGTTCCTGTTAACACATTCTTCCAGCCTCTCTAGGTCCTTCTGAATTGCAGCCTTGCACTTGGGCAGATCAGCTCCCTGCCCCTCTCTTCCTAACTCACTGTAATTTCCAGCCTTGATGAAGGAATCTGACCACACTGCCTGCACATGCCTCCCATCCTTCAGGCTGAAGACATTGTTGGTGTGCATAATTATATCACAACCTGTTCTAGGCGACATATAGCTGCAGCTGTGTCTAAATAATGCCCCATTGCTTTGCCCTGCTCATGTCAATGCCCATGTCTTACTCAGCTCTTGTAGGCTCAGTTTAAACCTTTGGAGGGGCAGTGCCAATATGGCGAAGCTCAGAAGGCAAGGAAATGAACCATGATTGAAAGTTGAACAACTGAGAGCAGTCAGGCAAGATACCCAAAATTCACAAGCTTTCATGGAAACAGGGTGACCGAGACAGAAGAAAAAAAAAGGCAGTGGGGACAGCAAACTGGTAGTTGGTTAAACAAACTGAGATCAGATGTGTTAGGTAAAGAGACTGGAACAAGGAGCTGACAGAAGAATTGCAGGCTCCAAGACACGCATACATTAGAAAACATTCAGTGACATGTTCTTGAGAATTTGCCCTTGTTAAAACATGGGTAAAAAAAAAACACACAAGTATGTTTTCCCCAAGAGCTTCACTTTTTGAAACAGAGGAGCCCTCAGTATTCAGACACTCCACTCACCATGAAACGTGTACTAGGATCATTTAAATAGAAACTTTAATGCACAGGTAAGATGACAAAACACAATTACAGATGCAGGGTATAACAGTCTCATGAAAGCTAATACTAGTGTAAAGTGACAGTGGAAGTAGCAAATAACTTTAAAGAAAGAAAAAGAAATAAAAAGAATAAAACCAGAATGTATGTGCTGTTTTGCTCGTTTTGACTGATAGAAAAGACCCAAAAGTAAGCATGTTTTCTTTCTATTTTTTTGTTTAGTTACTAGATGCTGATATAGTGACAGGCTTCAGAGATGAAAGTACAGGAAATGAAACCTGACTGAAACAGGTACTTAGATTTATATTTGACCTACTTAAAACTCTCAGGGTTTACCTATTGTAACAACAGACCACCACCACACACAAGCAAAAGCAACACTGTGCAGATGAAGGATTATTATCCTGTAATGTATTTACTTCGCCTGTTTAAGGCTCTAGGTGCCCGATGACTATCTGAGCTTCCTTAAATGAAGCTGCCAGCAGCCTGGGAAGTCATGCTCCTTCAGCTTTGCGTCTTTCCTAACTCCAGTTTCTAAAATATTATTTGTTCTTTGGGAAAAGACCTATTTGCTGTCAGGGTGATGCTATAAGGGCAGTCCTTGCTATTGGTTTATTGATTTATTTGATCCTGTTTCTTTCAGTTGTGCCTGATTCCATGAGACTAATGTAAATTAATATTTTTATCCTGCAGTTCTTATTTAAGACTTCATCATGCATGGATTCATAACAGTATATAAAAAATAATAATAGAGGAGTAATTTCCCATTGCATTGGCTCTGGCTGGTATGGATTTAACTTTCCCTGCAGCAGCCCATACAGTGCTGTGCTCCCTATGGGTAGCTAGAACAGCATTGATATCACACCAGTGTTTTGTCTATCATTGAGCAGCGCTGGCACAGCATCAGGACTCCCTTCAAAGCCCCCCAGAGCCAGCAGGCTGGGGCCAGGGCAGCTGACCTAAACCAACCAAAGGGATATCCCATGCCGTGTGGTGTCACACTCAGCAATGAAATGTGGGGAATGAGACGGGGGTGGGCTCTCATTATAGACGCCTGTCCTCCTAAACAACCGCTTCATGTATTGAGGCCCTGCTTCCCAGGTGACGGGTAAGCATTATTCACTAATGGGAAGTAGAAAATATATTCTTCCTCTCTCTGTGCTTCCACGCGGCCTTTTCTTATTCCCCCTCTACCCCCCCCCCCCTTTCATTTTCCCTTTAATTAAATTATCCTTATCTCAACCCATGAGCTTTTTTTTTTTTTTTTCTCTCCACTTTCCAGCATACTTTCTTCTTCCCCTCTTCTTCTGAGGAGGGGAAGCAAGAGAGTGGTTGTAGTGGAGTTCAGCTGCCCAGCAAGTTAAAACCACCACACACGAACATATGAGAAAGAAAACAGCCCCCCAAAGTCATAGGAGATAAGGTTGGTCAGGCAGGACTTGTCTTTCATGAACCCATGATGACTGGGCCTGATCCCCTAGTTTTCCCACATACGCTGTGTGAATGCATTCAAGATGAACAAGGAAACTTCAACACACACACACGCTTGGAAGTCTTTTAAATAGCTTTTCAGTATTTGCCCTCACAGTTGTGAAATCAGACTTTAAACATTTTAAACAATACCTACACTCCTACATGAAAACCAGGCAAACAAAACGTCTCTATTCAGAGAGCAGTAAGCCTACAAGTCCAGATACCAAGTGTCCTGGTTCCAGTTAGGACAGAGTTAAGTAGCTCATAGTAGCTGGTAGGGTGCTATGTTTTGGATTAGGATGAGAAGAGCGCTGATAACATGCTGATGTTTTAATTGTTGCAGAGCAGTGCTTACACCAAGCCAAGGCCTGTTCAGCTTCTTGCTCTGTCCTGCCAGCGAGCAGGCTAGGGGTGCAGCAGGAGCTGGGAGGGGACAGACCCAGGACAGCTGACCCAAACTGGCCAAAGGGGTATTCCATACCATCTGACGTCATGCTAAACAATATATAGGGGTGGCTGGCCGGGGTGGGGGGGCCGGCTGCTCGGGAATAGGCTGGGCATCGGTCAGCGGGTGGTGAGCAATTGCATTGTGCATCACTTGTTTCTTACACATTATTATTGTTAATACTATTACCATTATCACTATTATTATTATTATTGTTATTATTATTTTCCTGTCTTAATAAACTGTCTTTATCTCAACTCACAGGCTTCACTTTCCCGTTTCTCTCCCCCATCCCAGAGAGGGAGGGGGGAGGGTGAGCGAACGGCTGTGTGGTGTTTAGCTGCCAGCCGGGTTAAACCACAACACAAGTCAGCAGAAAAACAAAAACAGATGTATCCAGGCACTAACTAAATGCATAAAATCCTGCCAATAACTTACTATATAACACCTAATATTTTTTTTTTTAAGAAATAACTCTCAGCTCTGCTTATTTCATGCCTAGAGCTCTTGCAAGTTAGGTACTCAGAATTTCCTGTACAGTCCTGAGGAAAAAATATTGAAATTTTGATGTTGCATTGAACACTGAGGCCTAGAATAACTTGTTCTTCACTAGAAATCTTTTTTCGTGTTTTTTAATGCCCAGACTGAGACAGCTTCAACCTTTGAGCTATGCATTCACAGAGGTTATTTCTGTTCCCAGCTGTTCTCATTCTGCCATAACTAAGAGCTTGCCCGCTAAAGTGTGTTTCGAGGCCAACACCAACATAGGAAGACATTTCTTAATGCTACCTTCTAGACTGATCTAGACTGCAGTGCCACAGACGGAAGACACAAGGAGCAAGCGAACTATGGAGAGACTGGTGAGACACCAAGAGATGGGTGAGGCATTAAGGCAAGTATTTTATAGTCACTGTATTTTCCTTCTTCAGCTGTCTGTATGCAGCACAATTTCTTATGTTTCTTCTGATACAGCTGAGTATTTCTTGACATTGCTCTTCCTATGCAGCCTTCTCCTATTTTTCCCCCCTCACTTCTTTTCTTTGCCTTATGCACACAGGGAATATGCATGTTTCCCCAGATTTGCTTCATTTGTCATGATTTTTTGGATTTAAAAAAAAAGTCTCCGAAGAACGTCTCTCTTCAAAATTCAGAGTCTTTATGGACATTGCAAACCTCTCCGCTACCCCTGGAAGGATATCAGATATGGCCACATGCACCAATACACACTTTTATATCAGAGTACTGCACGGAAGACATACAACATCCCAGAAACCTTCCAAAATAAGCAAGAAGCCCCCAAGTCTCACCCTACCTAGGTACAGGCAGATTTTAACATTTAAGTGCTCGCGAGTATAGAAGAAAGATTTCCAGCTCCAACCCTCATTTACTGAGAGGGAGAGAAAGGCCTAAAAATAGGAAGTGACATGGTTTCTTGTGCTCCTCTGTTCTAATGCTTCCTCCAGTCCCCAATACACTTACAGTTCAGAGATATTTCAGGTCCATTTCCTCAAGTTCAGATGGGACCGAACATACATTAGAGAATACCAACACAAAAGGATGTAGGTTTGCTACAAACTGCTCCTGAGCCTTGTAGCTAAGAGAATATCATACACAAACTCCCTCTTTAGAGAGAAAAAGGCTACTTAAGACCAGATAGAAGGTATCTTTTATTTAAGGCCTAAGTTGTAGAAATGACAGACTTAGTTATCTTTTCTTCTGAAGAACTTTCCAAGGACAGAAATATTAGGAAATACCTAGACGCAGGGAAAAGGGAAGAGAGGGAGAATCAGGAGCCAGGAAAGGCTCCTTACATTAGAGTAATTGATCTCCAGTTCAGATATCACAGTCTAAGCACTGTTGCTCTTTTATGAGGGAAAAAAGCTCTCAAGAGATTAATTTCTTTAAAAAGGCAACGTTTTAATATTGAACATCTTAAAAACACCAAAATACAAAGTTTAACTATTGCTTTGAAGGGGAGATTCTGCTTCTACACAAAAGCAAATCAAACATCCAAGAAATTAAGAACAGTGTCCCAGAGTTTCCATAGATTTTTAGCAACTCTTATTGTAACTCTTAAGTCCAGAGCCACATGACTCTGATATGCTTAACTGATAGAAAACAAACCCCAAACATTTCAGCACACTTCTCCTTCACTTTGAAGTAATGCCCTTCAAGGCCTCTCAATTTAGCTTAAATCGATTCTATTGACTTAAGACTAATACAAAATCCTAAATAATAGGAACTAGTGTGTTATTTCTGAAGTCTGCCTTTACACACACACAAAGTATCATACCAGATCCCACAGGGTTTTATCTTTGCACCAGAATCTGACTTCACTGCACTTTACATCACCAACAAGATGACTTGTTAAGAGTAGTAGCATTTCCCATTCTTAAAATCTAAATCATATTTTATTCAGTACTAACACGGATCCTTTTAACAAGGCATCTTAAAAAGTGAATAAAATTTACAAATTCAACACAAATTCAAGAGAAATACTGGTACAGGCGCAAGCCCCAAAGTTTCTTTATACATGTGGTTCTTCAAAGGTATATTATAGTTAACTTTGCTGCACTTTTGAAGCTCAAAAGCTCTGACACTGCTACTAGACCGTGTCACAGATATGAACAAGGAGGTAGAAAGGACCAACCATTCTTAAAACTCTGCTCTTACTAACCTTAAAAGGCCTCATATCAGAGTCCCGTAGGGACAATATTTTTTCCCCACAGATTTCACAAGATGGTGCACCTGAGCTTCACAGTGTTCCTCTCCAAGCAGCAATTACTTCCCCAAGTCCTACTCCTACTCCCGATGAACTAAGACAACAGCATGCAATAATCCAGTAGGATATCACAAAGTAAACAGACTTTTATATAAAGATGAGCTTGTCTTTGAACAAAAGAACAAGTGTTTTATAACTCTTGTTGACTTTTTCTCATGAAATCTTGGGAAGCAAGGTAAACCTGAATGGTGTTTTGTTTTTAAAGAAAATAATAAATCTATTTTTAGTAGCAATGCTGGCCTGAGAATCAGTTAAGGCCACCTAAATTTAAAGCCTTCCTGAATGAAAGAAGTTTTTGTAAATTATGCTGGGAATAGTGCTGCAGTTGAATTTAACCCTTTACAGATGTGTATAAGTAACACACATATATAAATTAGACTTAATAGGAGTTTCTTAAAGCATCCCTGAATATTTTATCATCAGCTTCAGCTCATTAGGAGAGGTCCAGTGATCAAAGTACATATGAAAGATGTATCATTTAGGAACCCATGCTTAAATTTAATGCGGTATCTTCTATGTGGATGTTCCATTTAACTGCACCTTGGTGATAAAGATCTCTTGAGTTGCCCTGACCAAACACATTGCTGGCCAACACCTCCGCATCCTGTGATGAATGAATGATCACCTTCCATTAGTTGATGCATCCTTCAAAATCTGATTGTAGGGTCAGCATCTGCAAAGGTACTACACTTTCAAACACGTTTTCCATGTTGTAATGTGAATAAGAAAACAGTATAAAACGGTATTTGCATTTGTTTACATTTGACACATTCATAGCACAAAGCTGATCAAGTTGTAGAAGCTGCAGGAAATTGAGAGGTTGGGTGCTAACTGGAAGGGAGAATTTCAGGAGCAGATGACTGAGATGAGCAGTGGGTACTTTCAGGGAGGAGACTGCTTGGATTAAGAAGGGGAAAAGAAAGAGACGCCATTGCAGCAGCTTGCCGTCCTAGTAGCAGTCCTAAACTATAAACATTTGAATTAATGAGATCATTGCCTGGCAGGAGTATATTTAGTTGTTTCTGAATTTGTTGCAGGACCTGCAGCTGACTTTGCTGATTCAGAAGAAGCATGTCCATATTTTCCCTCATTTTCTTCACTGTACAAAGAAAAGAGAATGTTAATGTCTGCTATGTAAAAATATTATGCATGCCAATCTAGACACCTTTTTATACTCACACTCTTCAAAAATAAGATTTGGTTGATCCATATCAAGTTTCTCTGTACCGCTCCTTTGCTGTTCTTTATGATGCTGAGACGTAAGTTCAGAACAGTATGCACCTAAAAGGAAGACAGTCTGAATCAACAGCCTACTTTACCATCAATTGCTAGATCAGTATTTTAAATATGCTTTCATGCAAGGAAAAGGCAGTTTAGTAACAACACTTCCTCTCACCCATATGTTAAAACTAAAACTTCACTCAAGTCACCTGATGACCCAGACTAAACCAAACCAGAACTGAAACTAAGCAGACATAGCCCCCTGAAATATTACAGACATGGGTTTTAACACATTCAAAGTACGTTCACAACTGTATCTCTCATCTGCACTCCAGTAAGCTATAAAACTTTATTTTTGCTTCCCCCATGCACCCTTTTCTCCTTTTTGGGGGGACAGAGGAGTGGAAGCACACAGGGTAAAGAAGCAAAGCTGGAGGAATGTGGCCGTTAAGGCATCATACAGGCACTGATTAACAAAGCCTAAATCCCTTCCAGTTCCCTAAGCTTAGTGTTTTGTTGGTTAATCACTTCTGAAGACCTACTGCTAGACATCAAGCAACACTACATATCAGGAGTTAGGTAGACTCGAGAGTTTTGCAGTCTAAGGTCCCAAGCAGCCCTCATAGTAAAGTACAAATTTCAACTTCAGCATTTGCAAGGCACTTCTTTAAATGACATATATAGGAAGGGAAGGGGAGGAAAAAAAAAAGAAAAAAAAGAAAACCAAAAATCCACCATACCCCTATCCAAAGCAAGGCAGGGCAATCACTTTGGAAGGAATGGAGATCACAGTGTCCGACCATGCAAGTTTGTACAGCTTGAAATAAAACTCAGTAGATCTTAATCCAGTTACCTGCTGTGTTTTCAATGGAGGTCTCTGTCACATGAATTTCTTGACGTTTGATGAAGCCTGAATATGGACAGATGCTATTTCCACACTCAGCACACCCACAGGGCTTCTCATCCATATGGGCTCTCTGATGCTGAGACAGCACTGTGCTTCCACTTTGGCTGTGTGTATCACAAGAAAAGGCTTTCTTTTTTGCATGGATTTTGCGGTGAGCAATAAGATTTGAACTACAGCCAAAGCTCTTCTCACATTCCTCGCACTTGTACGGCTTCTCTCCTGTATGGATTCTCCTGTGCACTACCAGGCCAGCTTTTCTGTTAAACCTCTTTCCACATTCTAAACATTCAAATGTTTTTTCTCCTGTGTGGACTCTCATATGGTTCAGGAGAGTAGTGGTCCCCTTGAAGCCTTTTCCACATTCAGTACACTTGTAGGGCTTTTCATCTGTGTGTAGCATTTGCTTATTAGCAATGAGAGTCAGTTTCCTGGAGTCTCTTGCTTGGCGAGCAGGTTTATTGCACGCTGCCCTCTGATGCTGTTGCAGTCTGGCTGTCACCCAGCCTGGACTGTGGGTTTCAGGTAGCTGAAGCGGTACATCTTGCTCAGGGTCTTCCAGGATGTCACTTTCTCCTTCACTTTCAGTCAAAATGCAGTCCCCTGATGGAGCAAGACAGCAATCTGTTACTTCTCCTTCCCTAAGACAGGTAAGCATTTCCTTGTAAAACAAGCGAGTTTCTCAAGCCTAGCATCAACTTTCATCAAACTCCCTTTTCACAAAGTGAAAGGGAAATTATGAAGGCTGAATCAAGAAGACAAAGAATGGAGTAGCAGGAAGCAGTACACGGAAGAAGAGAAGGGTAAAATCCTGCCTTTTCTCTGCCTTCCCTTCTACATTTTCCCATTCTTCCTTCCTCAGGAAATGGAGGAGGAAGACTACTGAAATGAAGGAAAGAAAAGGAACATACTGAAACATCTCAGGCATCACAGAAATCTAGTTTTAGATATTCATTCCTGCAGACAACCCAGAAGACTTCAAGCCTGCTAAATTAATATTAAAACTGTTTTAAACCTATGTGTTTGGGCATGGAGGGTTCATTATGAAGTCTCCTTCACTGGGCAGAATCAAAAAGAAGGTTTAGGCTGTTTCTCACTTTGCTTAAAGTTTTCAAGCTTCTTCAACCAGCATGTCAGAGTATTTTTCCTAATAATCACAAAAACAGTTGTAATTATTACAGGGATATTGTATATTATTGCATCAGAAGTCAAAGGAGTTACATCTTTACTTGTAAAAAAAAATAATATTAATTAACTCTTTTTATATCTAGATCTAATATGACACCTACTTTTCTTGTCGTGGCAAGCTAAATAAACTTCATTGCAGGGAAATTCACAGCAAACATTCAGCCATGGCCTTTTATTTCCTAAAGAAAGCAATTTATGTATTGCATAAATGATAATGAATGAACACACAACCCACAGTAAACTTTGGCTATTTTACTCTGCTAAGTTTTCTATTTACATCAGTTCAGCATTAATAGAATTATTAATTAGTAGCACCTAATGCACAGTTACCTGAACTTCATTTTTATAAGTATCTTAAGATGTTTACTATTAATACAAATGGAGGATTTAGAAAGGCCTTAGCAACTCTGATTTAGCATTAAAGTATTCAGTTACTTACACTATATATACTTTAGCTTGACACAGTGAGTTTTATTTTTCCTCTAACAAAAATCAGGGTATGCTCAAGGTAGCAGTCTGAAATGCAATTTCAGCCCTACATCTATTAAACAAAGAATTAAAGGTCTTATGCAACGTGATCTTTAAGAGCAAAACACTCTCTGTTTACCCGGCCACAATTGCCAACATCTAAGTATCAGCAGTAAAAGAAAAACAAAAAACATGTGTCAGGGAAGGCATTACACCTGAGGCAGACATTATACTCTGAGAGGGATGAAGAAGCTTACTTCTTGCAGGAGCAGGTACGGATATTTTCTCACTTGACAACCAAACAACTGGTAATTCGCAGAGGCCCATGCAGAGACCTTGGGTCTCTAGCAGTGAAACGAGAACCTGAACAACACTCCATTACCATCCAGAGCCCATGCTGGTTGGCATGCATTTCAGATGCTGCCAGGCAACTCCCTCAGACCTTCCTTAACTAAGGAAGCTTCTAGAAAGAGATGTTCTTTCATTCCAAATTAACTATATTATTTTAAAACAGTCACCAGAAAACCACTAGAAAAAAAAAAGGCAAACAAAAACATACAACAACAGAAACACTGAATACCTACCCCTGAACACTTTGCACCAGCCTAGCACACAATACACATCCCAGCAAGCTAGAACAGAGAGGACTGCTAGGAAGAGGTAGCAGTGGGTCCCAGACACTATTTGACAGATCCCTAAGATTCCCTCCACGTTTTAACTAGCAGAAGTTACATCTCACCTGTATAACCTGCAAAAAAAACTCTTTTCATGCTTCTGGACATCAGAAAATGTAGTTTCTTCTGCTGGTTCCATCTAGAAGAAGGGAGGAGAACTGGAGTATGAAACCTTCCTTCACACATATAGCAGAGCAAGGGGTAACACAGGTGTATTGCATTTTAACAGTACCAACAGGCCGTCTAATGGAGCAAATCTGCATATGCTATTGAACCTTACTTTATAAATAGAGAGGAGAAGGGGTTATAAAGACCTGAAGTATGCTGCCTTGCAAGCTGGAAAGCTCGATCATGACCCAGAAGTTTTTTTTTTTTAAAAAAAAAAAAAAAAAAAAGCAACCCCGTATAACCGTAACACAAAGAAGCCCCTCCAGGGGCAGCAAAGGCTCCCAGCGCTGTGGCCTGCTCCTCACGCAGCCTTAACACCTCTGCTGGTAGCTTTCCCCGTTCCCTCCCGCGTTCCCTCCAGAACTACCCACCCCCAGCCAAAGCCTAGTCTGCAGCTGGACCCCAAACCTGCTTGCGGCCAGCTAGCCCCAGGCCCCTACCTTCACCCCCACCGGGGTTCGGGGCTGGCAGCTGGCCCCGGGGCTGCGATGTGCCAACCCCAAGCTCCCACAGGAGCCCGAAATGCCAGGGACACGCCGGGCCCGACCCAGCCGCTGGCGGTAGGTTCTCGGCGCGGCTCCCCGGCCCCTGCGGCCCGGCCCCGGCATGCTCTGCCCCCGGGGCGCCACCGAGTTGGGGAGGCCGGGAGTGGGAGGGGGGCGGGGGGGACCCAGCCAGGCGGCGGTCAGTGGGCTGCCTTCCCGGCCAGCCCTCGGTAATCGCCACTTCCTCAGGGTAAGGTGGGGCATTCGCTTCATGGCCCCAGAGGCAGCCGTGGGTGCCCTCCAGTAGCTTAGTGCTTTGGCTACCTTGTGCTCTGAGGGCATGTGGTTATTTGGGTCATCTGGCGTTTCACCTGTCCCTTCCGATGTAGTTGCTCTGAGAGCAGGATTATTTTACTCCATGTATAGCAGAGAGCATAGGCAAGGTCTGTGCCTTGCTTTAGGTTCAACAGCATTGACCTTGGAGAAACACTTGCTTTTCGTTACAGACATATGCACCTGGTGGGGTGCAGGTATGAGAGGAAGACCTGCCTCATGTATCCAGAGGCAACGGAGAACAAGCAGCAGCTACTGCAACAGAGTGACCCTAAAACTCAAGCTAAGGAACAAGACACTGAGGTAGTGGTCTGTCTTTCATGCTGCCTCAGCTGAGCAGCCCACGGAGCCACAGGAACTAACCACTGCTTAGTTCTCCTGGCAGCCTCTATCTCCTTAAGGCATCCCCTTGCACCTTCTTTCCACCTCTCCCTTGTCCTCGTCAGATGGGACGAATGGGTGAGGTGATGGACGTGCTGGAAGCCATCACCTGTTACTGCACAGTGTGCTCAACACCCTTTGCATAGGCTCTGTGAATTAGTCACATCTCCCCAACAGCACACACTTCCTCTGAGATATTTCTGTGTGGGTGATGTTTTCAGCCTTGCGTGTACTGCGAATGTAATGCTGCCAACTCGGAGTGGAAAGGGGCAGGAAAAGTGACTCTCTGTGGCTCTGCTTCCTTCCTTTCTTGGGTTTCCAGGCTATTGGAGCCGTAACCACGGCTCTTCCACAAAGCAAGACCAAGCCCGGAAAGCTGGCCTGTTCCACAGCATAAATTGCCCCACAGTTCTGCTTCCCCATTTTGTCTCCCAGAATAACTCTGTGAGGTACAATTAGTGTCTTCATAGCAGCACCCACAAGCTGTACAAACCCAAGGGAGAGCAGCTGGAAATCCCTGCTGCCTTTTCCCAAAGAAAAAGGGCTCCAGGTCACCGCCATCTTTCCTCAGTAAATTCCAAGCCCGACAAGTGAAGGGAACATTGCCGCTCCTGCCCATATGGTGGCAATCAGTGATTTCACTGAACTTCATCTCCACACTGTGTACACACAAGTCAAGAGCTCAGTGAGCAAGGCAGGCTGCATCTTTCCCTTTGTCTGTGGAACCAAAATATTCTCCATCCACACATTACAATAGAATATTCTGTTTGCTTTCAATGGCTACTCATTTCCAAAGGACCACTAAAGTCTGTCCAAACTGGAAGATTCCCCCCCCCCCCCCCGCCCCCAAAGTATTTCAGCTTTGTTAAAATATTTTTTAGGAAAAAAAAAAAAATTGCTCCATAAACTCTCTTTTTAACGATTTCTGAGAGTCAAACATAATCCCATAACTCCAAAAAAATAAAGTTAAAATATCATTGTATTTGCTTGCAAAGTCACAAGAGTTAAATATCAGTCTCTTCCTACCAAATCTTTTATTTGCCTCATCTTCATTGAAAAAAATAAAGGAATTTTCCTAGGAGGAGCCAGTTCACCTTGTCTTAAGACAAAGATTCAGAGGAAGACTAGATATATCTCAAGATCCTTGTTTCCTCCTGAACAGCAGCCCTTACAGCTTCTTTTTGCTTCCCTGACAGCCACTCCTTTTTTCTTTCTGAAAGGCCTAAGCCTTTCAGACTTACTAGGGGAGAAATAAAGCTGCCAGTGTGAAAGTACAGATCACGACTGACCTGTCAGAGAAGTGATCCAAGACTCAGCTGCAAATACACCTGCCAGTGAGAAAACTTTATTTTAAATTAAACATTTTCATTTTATACTTCTTAAAAAATAAAAGAAAACCTATAGTGATTTTTAAAAGCTGGATTGCCCATCTGTGCCAGATGCGACCAGCTTATGGCAAATGTCCCTTTTCAGGAGTCACTTTAAGAGCTCTAATAATCATCTAAGTACAATCACAGCAGATTCTTCTCCTGCTGTAACTACAAATTTAGAAAGTACCTACATAAAGCTTAAAATTCCTGCAAAAGAAAAACCTAAGTATTCACTTTTTGCTGACATGGAGCCTAAATAGAGAACAAAGACAAAAATTTGTATTATCTTCTCCAATGAAAAGCTGAAATAGTTGTTTTTCCATCTCAGCATTTGCAGAGCTACTTGGAACATGCCCAGGAACTCAGTTGCATGTCTGTCAGGTCACCAGAGGATAACAAATTTATCAGCTTGAGTATTAGATATGGTTCTTTCTTTCCTAAAATGAAGAAGCAGAAATTATGGTTGAAATAATTTTCCCCCCTTAAAATTCAGTGGTTCACTCTAATTTCCGTTGTAATGTAAGACAAAAAACAGCAGGTGGAGACCTACTATTGTACTATATTTACATTACAAATAGTTTCTTCATGACCCTGTACTGGTCAAAGACATAACTGTACTTTGGTATTGTACTAACACAAAATGAAATAGTATTTTCTGCCACAAACAACTTGCACAGTAGAGTGACATTGGCACAATTCCCTAAAGTGGAGAAGCACTCATACACAACAGCATGATTTATTGCGTATTCTTGACATTTTGCAATTGAATAAAGCCTGAATTTCAGCTTTCCGAAATTATCCAGAAAAGCCTCATCACATTCCCAAGGAAACTAAGAATTTGCCCAAAGCACAGTTATATACAGTATGGTTGTTTGAAAAATTGCAGATGCCAAGAATACTTGCAAAATTGTAATGTAGGAACAATTAGAAAAGCATCAAGGGAGTTTAAGATTAGAATTAAAGCATGATTTGTCACATTTATTTTTATTCCATGCATTTTGGTTTTGGTAGTATATTGTAGATCCATTTCAAAGTTGGCAGACTCCCTATTTTTGAGGATTTTCTGGTTTTGCAAGGAGGAATAATTAAGTGAATTTCTTAAATGCAGACGGTTTGAGTGTTGGTGATTGTAGATCATGCTTACAGGATAGGAGACATGGGAAACATAGGCTCAGAAAAAGTTTTCAGAAGTCATGGTGAATATCAGCAGAACATAAGCTCCAGTGGTGATACTGTGGTGAAATAGCTAGTGTAATTCACAGAAATATAAACCAGGAAACACTACATAAAACCAAAGATATTCAAAATATTCACCCCGTATTTAAAACTCAGGCAATTACTTCTAGCAAGCAAGAACAGATTAGCTATTGGGTTTGAATTAAGAGCTAACACAAAGAAGTTCCTTGGCTTGTATTAAGAAAGAAGTCAAACTATCACGGTCATCTTTTCTGAACTCTACCCCACCACCACTCCCAAAAGCAGAACACAAGAAACACAAGAAAGCAAAAACAAGCAAAACACAAGAAAGAAAAACAATACAAACAAACAACAAACATCCCATGGTACTTAATTTTCTGGTACCCCACTGAAATCTATGAAAATATTCTTAAATAAAGGCTGTCAGGACCTTGAAGGCTTGAGTAAACCTTTGTGGCAGGAAGAGGACACATAAAGGAGACCGACAGGATGAAAAAACAAGAATATGGAAGTTCTTCCTTCAAGAACCAAGCAGTGGGTCCTGGAGATTTTGTGGTTAGATGGGAAGTTCTCATTTGGAGCATCAGGGAGAGTTTCCAGCACCAATGGACAGGTATTTCCTTCCAGGATTGATTCCTCACCCAGCAGAAACTTTGGGACAACTAATCTGTGTGTTTTCAACATAATACAACAGGTGCTAGAGTTAATCTGACACAAACATTCTGTAAATCAATAGCATTTAATTAGTTTAAGTAAGCATACAAGCTAATAAAAAGTTCTCCCCAGACAAATCTTGCCATTAAACTTTAATTTAGCAAAAATTTAGCAAGAGAGGTAACAACAAATAACTCTTGTGCTAATAGCTAACTGCACTCAAAAGCAGAGATTTATCAAAAGCAGAGAAAGACATTTAAATGGCTTCAAATGTGTGAAAGAGTAACAATTTCAGATGAGGGCCTTTTATAACCCATGTGGGAAACAATTCAGTTTCATTGCAAAACGGGTCTAAACGACTGATTTGATATCCTTCAAAAGTGCCACCTCCTGGCCAATTTAGGAAACATCGTTTCAGTCTAATGAGGATTATTGGAAATCAGCTTTTGGTGTAGCTGTCACGATGGCTTAGGAGACAAAGAATCACGGATGGGGTACATGATAATGCAGTCTTACAGCCACAGTCTGACTCAACAAAGCCCTGAAAAAAAAAAATAAATAGTGGCATATCCCATCTTCGTTTGCACCCTCATACTTGTGCATGTAACTTACTTGCAAAGATAATTATGTGACATGAGCCTATATATATATAAAATGGCATTGTGCTGTTAGCATTAATCCAGCAAATGCATCTCCATTACATTACTGAAGTCCTAAGAAGGCCTCCTTCTCTACATAATGTTTCTCAAGTTTTGCTCATTCCTAGATAATCACTATATTCTGGCTGAACTGGGACTGAAATACAGGTAAAAGAAGTATTCCTGCACTAAACAGGTAATTAGGGACACTATATGAAGCTTATAGCTCAGAATCATAATAAATGATATTTCTTTTATATTTTCCTTTCCATATGGCTGAGAAGAATTTTTCCATACTCAGACTGCTGTTGTCCAAGTCATCCGTGGAAGCACTCACATTCAAAGTTGACTTCCTGAACCTAGATTTGTGGACCGAAAGTATCTGAATTGGAAATGGTAAAGTACTGAATTTGGATCTAAGACTATGGCCTCACAGACCTGAAGAAAACACCTCATCTTTTTTTTTTTTTTTTTTTCTTCATCCAAGCCCTTCCATATGACTGTAACTTACACTTACAGGAAATAATTGGAGTATGATAGTAAAATACTCTTAATAAGAACACCAAGGTATCAGTAATTGCTGATTACTCTTGAGAATAAAAACAATCAAAAAGCCACAGCAGACATCACCCTTACAGCAGGAGCTGGCTGCAGACTCCTGCAGGCAGAGGGTGGCAGCAGACTCCCAGCAGAAGTGGCTGCCAACCCATTTGTAAGGGGTGAGTGTGCAGTAGCAGGAAGCAGTCAGCCAGGCAGAGGCCAACTGCAGTGGTTAGCTTTGATTAGAGCCCTTTTTATTCTCGGGACACTAATCTCTAAATAAAGAAAATCATTGGATTTTATAATGTAACTCTTAGTTAACAAACTGCGTAAAAGGGAAAGTGTACAGCTCAGCAAATATTAAGCTACAGCAGGAGTCCTGAGAATGTGAAAACCCTTACAATAAAGGAAAAGGTTTCTGGTGTTCCTGTTCCAGTTCATCTAGTTTCAGCTTGTTGCTGTAGAGCTACCAAGAAAGAAAAGCATGCTGCCAAGCTAATTTAGTGTTGCCAAAATCTGTCTCTGTTTTAGCTATTGTCTGGGCCTTGTCTCTTCTACTGCTCAGTGGAACTTCTGTCTTTCATAAGTAGTCATGGATAATTTTGTTGTTGATTTGTATCATACATCTATCTGAGGAAAAGTAGAACATGTTGTGCTGTTTTAATAATATTTATTATTTTCCTATTTAAAATACAATCGGCAGTCTATCATGTTGATTGTACAGCTTCTCTTTATATTCAGTCTCAATTAGTAGCTATTATAAACACAGAATTGAAGCTGCGCAAGTCATTGGAGATAAGAGAACATAGACCTTTGTAGGAGATAGTCCATATGGGTGTTGCATCACAGCATAACAGCAATGAAAAATGTGCATTTGTAGGTGAAATCCCTGGGGCAAAAACCACGTCACTTTATAGTCTGGGATATTTCCTGTGAATTAAGGACTAAAAAAATTTTATAGCTCAAGAAATTGAAAACCTGGCATAATATACAACACAACTTCACTAAACTGTCCATCTAGCTTGTAGCTCTAGAGCAGATCTTTCACAAGAATGGTCAGTTATTGATTTAAAGACTACACATAACAGAACAATCTATAACGTACCAAAGACAGATGTTCTAGTGAAAAACAAACAAACACAACAAACATATCTTATTTCTAATCCAGTTTTGTCCTGTTTAATTTCTACACACTGGCACATAATATGCCTTTGTCTGCAGAATTAAATAACCCTTTCTAGTCAGAAATCTTCACATATGTAAAAGTAATTTGGACATGAACTGTATTTTCTCAACAGGCTATTAGTCTCTTGTTCTGTGACAGATTTTTCCTGACTGCATACCAATTTCACGGTTTTGTTCTAAACCAGTCCCTATTTCTCAACATCTTCTTTTCTGTGTTGCCACCTGTATACAACAACCTTTCATTCAAACTTACATTGCTCAACAGCCATGAGAGGAAGTTTGCTGACCTGGTCACCATCACTCTGTGTGAATGTGCTCCATTTGCTCTTCTCTATTGGTTAACAAACCCCATGGTGATATGAGCCACATATTGCTTAAGAGGTCATTTTAATGAGCTATCTTAATCACCATTAAAAAGATCCACCTTTAAATTACATATTTTTTTTTTTTTTAATGGCAGCTCTAAAGAAATGGTTTAGCACTGGATGAAGAATTTCTTGACACAACACTTGGTTAGCAATGCTCCAGAGTACCAGCAGAGAAGATCAGCCTAAGTCAGACCTACATTTCCTCTAGCCCCAAGGCTCTTGTTGATCGGGGCTGCTGCATGAGCAGGGGGAAAGCTGGAAACTGAGAGTGACCCCAGCACAGGCTGTACCCCCAGCACCTGATCAGGGTGAGCAGAACTGTGGCAGCAACAGTCACTGGTCCCAGCCTCAGTCCAGTGACCATCAGCTAAAGGCAAGGTTAGTAGTCAGGCCCTAGGAAAACCCTGGAGGCCCAGACAATAACTGAGGAAGAGCAAGGGAGAGCGTTGAGCACAGGCAAACCTCCAAAATGTCTCAAGTTAGGACCAGGCACCCAGATGTGAGATGAAATGGGGCTTTGGGGACCATGGGGTAAGGCAGAGGTGGGTCCTGGGGGAGGTGGGTTAGGGCCATCCTGCCATGACAGGCAGTAACCAAGGGAAGATGCTTAGGGAAAGCGAGAGTCAGCAGTACTTATGAGACTTCTACTACTCTCCCAACAACCAATTCATTTCAACATACAAGGCAAGCCTTGAGTAGAACCGGGAGGGGAAGGCAGGTACTTAACGATTATCATGTCATTTTCTTTTCTATAACTACCCTTTTTACCTTTGAACCCATGTATACAACGTTTCTTCGTGGTGATTTCTCACATCTTATACATACTGTATGAAAAGCCAACTCCTTTGTTTGCTTTGAACATCTTCTCTACTATCTTGATTTGGTACTCCCTAGTACTTGTATTGGAAGGGATTGTGAGCTGCTGAACCCTAGCAATACTTTCCATGCCACTCCATGTTCTCCATTTTGTTACTTTTTTCCACACTAATCAGGCCTAATCTCTATTCTATTGGTCATCCTTGTATCCACATACATATTCATGCTTTGTGTGATCTTTCACTGCCCAGGGATTTTATATTTTTTTACTTTTTGACCTGGGACTTCCTGAGGTGGCCTCTATACTTTAAAAAGTCTTCAATACATTTTTTTCTCTTCATCTAGACACTATTTAAACCTATGTAAACTTTTATCCCCATAATTCTACTATTTGTGAGGTGAATCAGTACCTCTGATCGTTTATTTTGTTTGTTTTTAATACCCTATTGTGCTCTTCTTGTATTAAACTGTGCTCACTTCCTTCTTATTGCTTATGATTTTCAGTAATGTTTGTGTATTTGCACATACTTTTAAAATACCTCTGTGACTTAGCTACTATGTACTGTGTACTTCATAGCTTCTAGAAAGGAGTAACATGCTTAAAATTTTAATGTTATGCAGAATTAAGTTGTGTGCCTCAAACAGTTAAACTGCATTGTGCCATCAACAGTCAAGCAAGCCGAAGTGATAACGTCAATGTTTTCTCTCAGATGGTAATAATCGTGTTGCCATTTAAAAATATTACAAAAGTTGTTTCATACATCAATCTTACTCACTATTTTGAGCACATCAAGGAGGCAACCTCTCATTATTCAGCCTATTTAGTTTGATAATTTTCCAACATTTACTCCCTGTCTTCTGGAAATTCCCTCAAATTCCAAGATCATGTATAGCAACATGATAGTGTTACAAGTATGGGGTAGCTGCTTTTCTTTCTGTGACATGAAGGTACTTAATCCTATACTGATACTTTTTTCCTTTCAAATGCTGAGAGGGCATGAGCAATGGTTCAAATACATTATTTCCACAGTCTATTGAATCCATCTTTATTCCCACTTCATTGGTTAGAATTCTTTGATTTTTCCCTCCTGACATGACTAGAAATGATGAGCCTAAAAATAGGATATTTTATATCATCTGAGATGCATAGAAGAGAAAATGTTCACTGACTCATATGCCCAAGGCCTGGTTGTACATCCAATCCAGTGACATGGGTTGGTAGCCTTGCGTGCCATTTAGGATCTTTGTTATGATGATGAAGATGTATGACTACTGTTTTTACATGGCATACATCTCGTGGGTGCTTCTGAACAAGGTGGTGAGTCCCACTCTCGCCTCACAAGTTGACATCGGTGACTGGGAAATCTCCTCAGCAAATTCTTTTAGCAGTATTACCTTTGAAAATGAAAAGCATTTGCTTCTTTGCAGTCTCTCAGTTATGCTTTAATATTTCTAATACAAATAAATAATAATAACTGTAAATTTGGTGACCTTTGTGATACATTATCAGTTGTAGATTTAGTTTAAGATGAGGAATTCTGGCAGGAAGAACCCAAAAGATCCAAGTTCCTTGGTGCTGAGACCATGTGTTCATCTATTATAACCAATCCAGAACAAGTATCTCTGGTCAGACATCCATCCATGCATCGACTTTAATAACTGAAGTACTAAAATAAAGCAGCATATTTGGAAATATTTCAAAGTGAAAATTGAGTATATCTGCTTAGTAACTTACAAAATGATCTTTGCTGAAAGGTGAGAGGAAAAAAGGGCTGCTATTTAAACCATGAGAAAGATAAGACTTGCTGAAGCAAATTCTTTTATTGTATTCCTCTTCTTCTTACGTGTAAAGAAAATGAGTCATGGAAGTAAAATCCATGTTTTAGAAGAATCATCTGCTAAGTACAGGCTTACGTACATAAGCTTAGGTTGTAACACAAAGTTTTCTTTTTTCCCTTCCCTTCCCTTCCCTTCCCTTCCCTTCCCTTCCCCCTTCCCTTCCCTTCCCTTCCCTTCCCTTCCCTTCCCTTCCCTTCCCTTCCCTTCCCTTCCCTTCCCTTCCCTTCCCTTCCCTTCCCTTCCCTTCCCTTCCCTTCCCTTCCCTTCCCTTCCCCCTTCCCTTCCCTTCCCTTCCCTTCCCTTCCCCCTTCCCTTCCCTTCCCTTCCCTTCCCTTCCCTTCCCTTCCCTTCCCTTCCCTTCCTTTTCTCCTTGTGAGTCCCTTCAAATAGGGACCCTTCTTTACATCTCTGGAAATTTACTCATTTCTATTTGGCATGAAATTATGTAAGTTTCTGATATCTGCCAAAGTTTGCACTGCCTGAGACTGGGAATAAACCAAGATTAAGTTTTATTTACCTTGAGACCTCTTGATATCAAGCATCTCTCTTATTCCTGGATGCTGGTGCATTTTGGTATTTTTCACTGTTTTTATGACAATATGGTATGAATGAGACCTGAGACTAGGCTGCCAATCTTCGTGATTCACTGTAGCCAGAATGCTTCAGTTAGTCCTATACTCAAAAATCTTCCTCATTATTTTTATTTTGTTTCTTTAGTTCAATATCCAGCTATAAAAATCAGATGACCAGACACAGCTCCTCAGTGCCCCATTGCCTGCAGCTTCCAACACTCACCTGGCAGGACACCTGGCAGCCCCTGTACTGGCTCTCCTGTATTCAAGACCACTTTCTAAACAATCATGCACATGACAAACAGTGGGCAGCATCAGTTCTTCTTCTGTCAACAGTATTTTCTGAAGTGATGGGTCTAAATCCTTACCTTCTGCCAAGACAGGTACTTAAACAACACCCATCTTCTTGGTATTCCTATTGCAAAGATTAGGTAGTTTCCTAATGGCACACTGTAAGTATTTATCATCAGTAAAGCTCAGTAAATTCTCTTCTTATCCATCTGCCCCTTGACATGCATCCCACAGAAGGTATTCAGCATCTGCCTGTGATGTGCAAGCTCAGCTAGGCAGCAGTGTACCTACAGTCACTGCTGAGATGCAAGTGATGCAATACAAGATTGTTTTGCCAATATTATTATGAAGGGTGAGGCCTACCTTTCATTACACACACTAAAATATTAATTGCTTTAAAGGATGCAATCTCTAATGGTGCTGTCACTATCTTTTTCAGTGCAAGCATTCTTGAGATTTTGTTCCATGCTAAACAGTCCTCCATTGTACTCCCCATCTCAAATTTATTTAATACCAAATATTGTCAAATTGCAAAAATGATGTATAAAGGGGTACTATGATACATATCTTAGTTTCAGATAACAAATATAATAAACTGAAAGGAAAAGCTCCAAATCACTTGGTCTTTAAATTCATTTTATTGTTCCCAAGCTGTCTTGTTGTAACTTTTTTAAAAAATAAATCATACGTAGCTCATAACAAGGTGTTATTACATTGCAGAAAATGCATGGAATTATTCAGTACACCGAGTACTAGAAAGTAGCAAGAAACTGCTGGAAACCTAAAAAAGCTCTGTTTTTTTCTTCCAGTCTCCTTTGGACAATATTCTGTATTCTGTAATGACAACTTTTATTGCTGTTATTGTTGTGCTACAGCAGAGTATACTTGAAAAAAGTCCCTAATGACAGCATTTGATGGCCTAAGTGTTACAGGTTGAATGTGCGTGTTGCCCAGAACTTGCAGCTGAATTGTCCTTCCAGCAAACCACCTTCCTCCTGTCTCACGCTGCACTGCTTGCAAAGGTGAACTACGTACAAGAATTGGTGCAGAATATCCCTGCACCTTCCAGGCTGCCAAGTCGGACTGGTAGCATGCTTGAAAGACTTATACTGCAGCCTACCCACTACTCCTCACACACAGAAGGCAGACAAGGGGCAGCAGAGCTGTTGTTGCAGCTTGGCAAGGAGGGATGGAGCTGAGGGGCAGCCACAAAACCTGCTTCTGCAGCAAGCTGCACCTCCCCAGCCATAACAGATCCCCTCACTTGAGTGCCACCGACTCCTCAGGACAAATGGTGAGCAGTGACATGTGCTAAATGGACATGTGCTAAAATGCCTGTATCCTTTGCTTTTTGGTATTTACAAAGAAAGTTACAGGATGGCGAATATTTTCAGGGTGGATACTACTAGTTGCTTCACTGATGATGAATTTTTGCCTTGAACACCACTCACTGGATAAAGTCATGGTGGAGATCTCAGTCCTCCTAAAGCCTAGTCTCCTTTTCTGGCCAGTAAGTTGTCTGAATTAAATGGTCACTGTTGAAGAAATTATCTTTCTTGCTGTTTGTCACACAGGTGCCTCTCTCCCCATTGGCTGAGAGGGTTTCATCTTGCGGAGCAGACCTCGTCCGGAGAACCCAAAGGACAGCAATGCTGAAGAAAATGGACATGGTGCCCAACACCAAAGTCAGCCCCAGGTACATGTATCTGAGAGAGAAATGACCAGTCAGAGCTTATCTCAAAGGCACTGTACAAGTCGAATGCAGCAAGGGCACGATTATAGTTCCACGCAGTAAGTCTGAGTGAAGAACATGTTCAAGAAAGGTAGTAAGGTGATGACCCTGGAGATGAAAATATGACAGCTCACCCAGGTCAGATACTGTGTGAACTGTGGACAAGAAAGACTCTCAGGCATTGGCTAAGTTCTTTCTTCCCAATGTGCTTCAGTGAGAATAATGCTAATAATTCCAGGGCAATTAATTTTTTTGGTTTTCTCATAAACAGTATCAGAGATACCAAAAAACATTTGGTATTATTTTTTATTTTCAGGAATTAATGACAGTTGCAATATCAACAATAATAGTATTATTATGCTTTATTAGTAATGAGTCACAAATGAGTTTTTGTTCTTTTCTTCAAGTTTTCAAAACAAGATGTTCTCTCCCCTCATATTCCCCCCACCTCAGAGTGGGGAACTCAGCTGCAACCCTGTCCTCTCTGTCCTCTCTTTGTCCTTTTATCATTGCAGCAATGCCTGTCAGGATTGCAGTTCAGTCAATTACTCTCCTCTAGCAATAAATCAATAAAGACAGAAGTGCTTTATAAGCCTTTTGATAGGCCAGGCATGGTCCGAAGCACCCTTCTCTTCCTTTTTGTGGTCCAGCTCCAGTGTGGACCAGTGATGAGGTTTAACAGCCCCCCCACACACACACTTAACAGAGAGAAAATTGGGGTGGGGTAGGGTGTTGGGGTAGTAGAAACTTAAGGCTTTAACTGAACTTATTTTGGCTAAAAATTAAGTGACTTCCAGCTAGTATTGAAATAGCATGGACCAAAAAAAGACTAAACCAAAAAAAAATGCTAAAAACTGAGCATTATTAATTTTGCTGGTCAGTCTCTTTCATTCAAGATCAAATTTTAACCCAAATTTTCTGACAGAAATTATCCTACCAGTGCTCACTATAGAAGTAGTATATGTAGTATATAGAAATGTAGTATATGAATGTATAATATAGTAAAATAATATAATATAATATAGAATAATAATAAAATAATATAGTATTATTTTAGTAGAATAATATAAAATAATATAGTATAGAATGTAGTATATAGAAGTAGTATATGTAGTATATAGAAAGCAAGTTAAAGAATGAATGGAGAACAGCTGTTACCTGAGCGTGCTGGAGTGATAGAGTCTACATGCTCCTCTTCCCCCACATTGCTTGCTTCCCCATTTCAGGCAAGTGGTATCTATTGCCACTCCAAAATACACTGGGGCTGGAATTCCAGCTGTGTGTATTTAATGAAAGAACAGAGGCAAGAAGATTACTTTCTAGAGTGACTAGTTCTGATCTAGATGCATATTAACGTAGAATACTAAATTATACATTCAAATAGCAATGATCCTTTGACAGTCTTTTCTAGTTTAAGAAGTCATGCCTTGCTTTGCCCAGATAAGCATACTCCTTTACTCCCTGTGAGAAATCAGGATGGGGCCTAAAATGCAACTGATCATCAAAAAGCCTGTTGAAGTCAACAGGAGAGTGAATGCCATGGTTTGTTTGCCTTATCCTCTAGAACCCCTCTATAACGAGATATTTCTCCTTTCTTTAGAGCAATGGAGGCTGTTCAGTTTGGGGGTCATCCTGTGTCTCAGCAGGGGTGGGTGAAGAAGGGAGAAAGACAGTGGGGCTGGGAGCCTACAACGGGGCTACAGGTATTCTGCAAGTATCTTTAAATCCTACTGAGGCAAACCTACTGCCTACAGGAGCAAACCTATAGCCATGCTTGTGGGTGATGAAATGGAAAATCCTTTCTTTGGTAGCTGAAGAAGACAACCCGGGGATCCAATGATGGCTGCTGGAGAAGAAAATAAGCCTGGAGGGAAGAAGTTGGTCTGCAAAGATGTTGTGAAAAAGGAACCAATAGCTTGTTTTGATTTCACTTCATCTGGCTCAACCAGCGCATCTAAGTCCGCTCCATTTACATAAGCAACTTGCTTCTTGCTAGTTATTATCTTTTCTAATAAGACCTAAAAGATTTTCAAGTTTCCAGTTTATTGGCATCTCACTGTACCCTTGACGTTAGAGAAAATCTGTAGACAGCTTTACCACAAGGCTGCAGTGAACTGCAATCTCAGGTACACTTGTACTTAGATTAATTCCCTCAGAAACTAATGAAAATATGCCTGAAAAATGATCACAGATTCTGAGCCATATTTGTTCTGTTGTGCTTAATGTTGAATAAGGACAGACAAGAAGTAATTTTCCTCTTATCTTCTTGGCACAAAGGATCACTTGCTACTTCTATGGGTGTAGCAGGGTTTATTTTTACTATTACTAAGACAATTATAGAAATTACAAAATCACAGAATCACAGAATGGTTAAGGTTGGAAGAGGCCTGTGGAGGCCATCTGGCCCAACCCCTGCTCAAGCAGGGCCACCCAGAGCAGGCTGCCCCAGACCATGTCCAGGTGGCTTTTGAAGATCTCCAAGGAGAGAGACCCCACAGCCTCTCTGGGCAGCCTGTGCCTGTGCTCCGGCACCCACATAGCATAGAAGGGTTGCCTGGTGTTTAAAGAGAACCTCCTGAGTTCCAATTTGTGCCCATTGCCTGTTGTCCTGGCACTGGCCACCAGCAAAAATAGTCTTCCTCCATCTTGTTTGCACCCTTCTTTCAGGTATTTATATACATTGATAAGATCCCCCAAGCATACTCTTCTCCAGGCTGAACAGTCCCACCTGTCAGCCTCTCCTCATAGGAGAAGTCCTGTAGTTGTACAAATGCAAAGTTGCCTCCTCCCACCCCCCTTCCAATCCTTTTCCTATTATTTATTTTTTTAAATCATATAATATTAACTTGTCAGTTAGAAGCTGTTATTTCCAACAATCAGTTTAATTCTAAGATAAGTGACTAGTGACATTAAAACACATATAAGTATGACTGGACTTACCAAGTACTCTTACTGCCAGGGTATAGATACCAAGTGCAAATGATTTCAAGTGTGGTTTAATGCATCTAAAAAAAAAAGAAGTGTTAAATAAAGAATTGACCATGGATAATTTGAACAGAAATAGAAAGCATGAGGGGGAAAGATATGTAAGTTTTCCCTCCTTGATGGCACCAACTTCAACAGAATCACATAAATATATAAATAATGTGATATATATACATAAAAATAATGTGATTAAAATCATAACAGCAACAAGGAATTCTAAATATCTATAGTCAATATCACATTTTAAGCTTTCAAACAAGACCAGCACTTTGGAGTTACTAACACAGGACAAGATTACTGGTTGTGAAATCATTTGTGATTAGATAGTCCCTTTCGATTAAACATTCTCTGAAATTATGGCTAATGACCCAGACAAGTAAAAGGTATTTAAGCCCAATACTTTCCCTGCCATATGTCTAGGAGCAGGATCACACTATTTACCACATCAAGACCATTTGCATCTGGACATTTCTGGGCTTGCAGTGGTGGCCACCACAGACATCAGTCCTTATGACTCAAGATCAGCCCTACTCCAGCCTTGGGTAGGTGGCTCATCTAGAAGGGTGAGCATGGTGGGCAGGAGAACAGTTGCTCTTCATGTCCATGCTAGCAATCGAGTGCATATGGAACCACTCCAAGCATGCTGTTTCACTCAGACTACCCAATGCAAGACCTAATCCAGCAAGAGCCTGAGTACCTGCTTAACTTTTAGCACATGAATAGTCCCAGTCACCTGGCTGAACTGGGACATGCTTGATATGTGTGGTGACTAACACATGTGAATCATTATGGTAACTGATGAAATGCCCGGTTGTCTCAGCCATCCTGTTAAGTATAAAAAACAGGCTGAAATTCTGTTGTCACTTTGGATTTAAACATAGCATTTTGGGGGTATGGTCTATGTGCTCTGAAACAGGATAGACTCAGAAATTCATGTAATTGGGAACACCCCTTAATGTTAATAAAGTCATTGCAGAACTTGCTCTTTTGTTCCGCAACAGTAATGTTTTGTTATTTCTCAATGTAGCTGCCCGGACAGCAGTAAGAACCCATACTGTTAATGATATTCAGGTCATCCTCCATTAATTTAGTAAAAACGCAAAAGGACAAGAACATGCATGGAAAACAACACCAAAGTACTGACAGTCAAAAAATAATTGCGTGCCTCTCATTTTGTAACCCAAGTGCTTTGTTCTCCAATATCCTGTTATGGATTATCATCGTGCAGTCTGCTACATCGTGGTTTATACAGGCATCACCATCTATGCAGAAATGAATGTAGTATGATACTGATCTGGAAGAACAGTGTTTCGCCCTCTTACCTGATCATAGAATAATAACGGCACAGAATGGTTTGGGTTGGAAGGAACCTTAAAGACCATCTAATTCCAACCCCTCTGCCATGGGCAGAGACACCTTCCACTAGGCCATGCTACACAAGCAAGCCTCAGTCTAGAAGCCCTTTTAGCCAAGTGTGAGAGCATAGAAAGGAAAAACTGGAAAATAAAACCAAAACATGGATATTTATGTGTTTTGTAGATTTTATATTCTTCCTTTTTTTTTTTTTTTCAGATGGAAAAAAAATGTTTAAGCATTTGTAATACCTTTCCACAGAAACTGTAATTCTTCGAGACCTTAAGTGAGAGCCAAACCTTTCAGGGAGATCTGAGACTCCATTTTCACTGCCTAATCACCTTCTATATTAATAGAAGCTTGTTTAGCAAGCTATAATAGCTTGTGCTTAAACAACAGCTATCTGAATTGCATTTTTTTTCCCTCCAAAACTTAAGGTCTTTCCCAAGCTCCCTGGCAATTGCAATTAGCTTAATGCCACTAAAAAGACACTTCAGAAAATGACTGTCACTCACTGCAAGTGTATTTCATTGATTCCGGTCATGTAAACCCTTGAAGTATATGTCACTAAATTTTACAGACTTTGAGGGATTTAGCTGTATTTTCTCCATGGCAGGTGCAACAATATCTGCTCATCTAAAATTAGCAAATTGCTCAAGTTATGGAATTTTATCAGATCTGACAATATGGAATAATTTTACAAACAGATAACTGGCAAAAAATAACTTAAATGAAGTCTGCAACTTGACCTTGGGACTATTTGTTTTCAGAGTGTTTATTTTCTTTCAGGGAACAGAAGCACACTTTCACACAGTTCAGACAGATTTTCAGGGAAAACCAGTCAGTGATGGACTTAAGGAAAGCAAGCGTGATCTTAAAATGGATTTGTGCCCACAGGTCATTTGCAGAGAACAATAACAAAAAAAAGTGGATTGAACTTACTGAAACATATTTTATTTAGCTGCTCGTCAGATTCTGATGCCTTCGATCCAGCAGAAAACACATAACTTCTCAGTTTCAATTAAGTGGCTCTCAAAGTAAAATGAATTTCAACAGAAATAAAGGCTACTGGAGCAGAACCAATAAAGCTGGTTTGCACCTTTCATATAACAAAATGTTTTGGATTGCTATTGAAAAACCTCTCTAAGCTTTTGTAAATACATCCATTAGGCAGTCAGTCCCCTGGGAGCAAGTAGTTAGGGCTGCAAAGTGCAGGCAACTCCGTGTGATTTAAGCTCACACGTGTTCAGCTACAAACATCTCCTCCCATACATTTCTGCAGTGGAGACAAGACGGAGAGCTGGAGGTTGATCATGACAACAACAGTGCCAAGGCCCTTTGTGGTACCACAGCAGTACATTCCCAGCAACGTGTTTTATGCATAGAAGGTAAACATCATGTGGGGAGAAATGGGAAAGAAACTGCATCCCTGACTATTTTTATACAGCAAAAAATCCTGCTGTGCTAGGAGCAACCACAAGCTCTCAACTTGCTAATCATCCTCTTCTTGGTGCATAGTTTTCCATAGTGCATAAGCTTCAGTAAAAAAAAGTCTCAACTGGATTAATATGATTATTCTTCCTGCTGTTACTCCTTGGAGAGACACCATGTGTTTTTGCAGTACTCAATGCAACATGCTACATGGTGGGTGGGGAAAGCTGTGCAGTATATGTGGTTTAAAGCATAGACCTCACTGGTGGTGTTTGTGGAGGGCAGTGGAAAAACATCCTCACTTCAACCATTTCTGTAAGTCTCTGTGTGAATGTTGCTTCTGGCTCAAGGGTTGTGCTGGAACCACAGCTGAAGTTATATTTCTTTATTTAGTTCTTTCCATATACTCTATATTCAGTCAGTTTTAACACTATCTTTTACTATGCAGGCATAAAGACACTGGCACTGAGACAATTCCAGAAAATTTAATTCAGAAGCAAAGAAAATTTTGGGGTAAGAAAGCACAATGATAATAAAGCTTATGTAGAGAGTATTTACTGTTGTTTTGTTTGAGAAGTAGAACATGCCCATCTGGAAGTAATTTGGAGAAAGGAACTGAGAAAGAAAGCCTTCCAAGACATAGCAGAGCAGCACTTAGAATCCAAAATTTGCAAGAAGCTGACAAAAATCCAGATTAATCACTGGAAGTATTATATTCCTTTTGCACTTTCTAAAATTAGTTTAAAAGTTCATACTTGGTGACGGGCAAATAGTTCCAGCACTTAAGTACATAGTGGAACAATCCCTTGCGAATAACTTTTAATAAAGCTGTGAAAGTTACAGCAGAAACAGACAGATAGATTTATATATTTATTTATATATTTATTTTTAAGATACAAATCTGGGACATAATTATATGGAATAATACAACAGACTTGAGAGGGATAGTTGAGTGTATACAGAAGGTTTGGGTTAGGTCATCTCTTTCTACCTTGTATGTTGAAATCCATAGCAAATGAGGAAAACCAGCTACCTATAAGCATACTAGAGAGCTACTTTCCATTCATGCAGCAGCCATTTAACACTGTTCTGGTAATGTAAAAGGCATTAAGGGAAGTGGAACTTGATATAAATGAAATGACAGCTAGGCCTCCTATATCATGTTTAAAACTAGAAATGTATAGCAGGTAGAGATAATTGTAGTCACATTGTATCAATGGTAGAAAACTCATTGTCAAGTTATGAGGATGCCTGTTGATAAGTGAAAAAATAATTTAAAAGCCACTTCACATAGCTGAAAACATTTCACTCTATTAGGGAATGGAAGGAGGTACAGTATCAAAACACCTTGAAAACATGCTAGCAGAAATAATGATTGCTTACCTTAGAAGAAGTATGTATCCAGGTGTGCCACCTACTGACAAAGTATATGAAGTAATAACTGATGTTACCAGAAAATACAGAAACATTTTTGGACACTCATTTCCTTTTTGACATGGTCCCATCACAGCTGAGGAGCTTCTTGAAGGAGATTCTAAAATTCCCACGCAGCTGCAGTTAAAAAATACCTGGAAGACAGCAGGTGAAACTGTATGATAGCCAAAGCAGCAGGGAAGTGAATGCTTGGGAACTGCACATCATGCTTTTCCAGTTAGCCAAAAATTTAAATCCAAACCGGAAAAGATTTTTCAACAGGAAGGAGAATTTTATATATATATATATAAAAATCTACTTTTGATGAATGTATTTAGATTTTTATTTTTATTTAGTGTTTTTGGTAGCCAACAGCTAAAAAAGCCTCCTTCATTCTCTGCTTGGGATTTCTACAGGAAACGGTAGTTGAAAGAGTTTTGAACATGGATGGTAAATTGCTAAAAACCTCAGGAGTTTATGTCTGGATGGGACATGCCTTACTCAATTTTAGTTTGCTCACTCTGACAGAATTAGTTATAGCAGGAAAGTTACCACATCACATATAGAAATGAAAGACTCTCACAGTGTTTTTTCCACTTCCATTGGATGCCTGACAGCCAGCGAGACAAGCAGAAACATAGGTAATGCCATTTTCCCCACAGATGGGATCCCAGTCATTTTGGGAGCACATGCAGTCTGAGTTGCAGTTTGAGAACAGGCCTTGCTCGTATCCAGACATCTGCTTGGTTCTGTAGAAAAAGGAATCATGATGATGTTTTCTGGCAGATGTGGAAGAAATCATTATCAACTCATGAGTTTTGCTTTCTGCCAGGTGCACCTGGCCAGGCCTTGTGTCTTTAACCCATTACAGTGTTGTCTCTTTCTATCCACACCAGAGGGTAAATTCTTATTTCTCAGTGATCAAAAGGATTTCTTCACATGACTATTTCAATATCACATGCCTACTGTGAGATGGTGAATACTTTATTAAGGACAGACAGCTAACAATTTCTATTCATGCATTTTCTCATATTTTATAAGATTGCAGTTTTCTGAGGCTTGATGCATTTATAACAAAACCAGAAAAAAAAAAAAAAAAGCTTGATTATTCCAGAGCCAAAGAGGGGAGTGAGTTACTCTTACATCACTGCAAAAGTTGATGGGGAAACAATCAGAACGGTATTTATCCAAACCAAGGAGCTGTTACATTGCATGACAGTTTTATCTGCACCTTTAGCCAGCTGCTGCTGAGCTCGGCAGCCAAGCAGCTCCTGGGGCTGTAATAGAAGGGCTAGCCTCAGGTATACCTCATAGATAGTGTCACAGTTAATTCATGGTTAATCCATGAATACTTAAATTTGGAGTCTGGAGGCTATTAAGCACCATGGGTTGTTCAGCAACATGCAGAAGCAAGGAACAATTAATTGAATCTCACTCCCCTACTGAGCTCCTCACGTTTCCAGGAATCTCTATCTTGAAAGGATGGGTCCCATGGCAATAATAATTAAAAAGTAATCAGAAAAATAATCTGCACTTGTGGCATAAAACCCTCTGAGTTGAAGGCAGCAATCACAAATGAATTCTGACACAATGCCCAGTGGAATAGATGGAATGGTTTCCACCGTTTTGAATCACAGTTCTGGGAAGCATATTTAGGTCAGTCATTCTTTTTTCAACAATATATACTTTGTGGAATACAACGACCAAGGAGTTTGCTTCTCAGAAGCACTTTATGCTGAAGTTTGCTCTTCCCAGCATACCCACGGTAGGACACGGTCAGTCCGGCCACATCTGAGTTCTCACAGCCCATCGCAAATAAAGAGAGGAGCAGCAGGTAACCAAAGAAAGATGATCCCAGAGAGAGTTTTGCAGCCCCTAAAACACTGATTCTGAATTTCTTCATGATCAGTCCCCCAGAGAATATGCCAAACGCCACAGCAGGAATGTTGATAAGACCTGAAATCAAACAGAAATAATCTGTATTAGTGAATATCCCATCTCAATAGACTATCTTCCTCAGCCACAAAAACAGCAGCAGTGATAACATGAAGAAGCAAAATATTACACACATCTTCAAGCTGGGCAATTTATTTATTTATTTATTTATTTATTTATTTTGTGTGTGTCCAGATTTGGATTGTTCCTGCGAACATGCTGGGACTGCTTTTAACTTGTTCCTAGGGAAATGCTGCTTTTCCAGTTCTCTGAGAGACAGATTATTATTGGTCCTATCTTATATAAGGTCTAGGCAATGATCTTCTACTTTCTTAAGCTAGGTGATTTTCTTCATTGCTAGTTTGTCAGTGGAGGTATCATGTAGTGTTAATTCAAATATTCTTATTGTCATTTCTCGTGAGAAGTGCTCTGGGCTCAGAGGTGTTGTCTGGGGGCATCGTGCTGCTGAGGGCAGCCAAGACAGCCACAGTTCCTTGAGGCATAGATCCTCCCTGGGGCCCCATCCGAGTCCTTCACCATGGAGCAATAACAGGAGCAGCAAGGGCCATGCTCTGGGGCTGTCCCACCCTGAGAAGGTCAGCTTCTCTTCCCTCATCCACTGGGAGGAGGAGCCCAAACTGCTCATTCCTAGTGGAAATTCAGTTCTACCTAATGTTAGAAAGTCTGGAGAAAGACCTACTTTTTCTGTTTTTACTGAGCCATGAAACGAATGATCTCCTAGGGAGATCTCCCAAGAGGGAGAGAGCCAGCAATATGCCATCTTCTCCATACACAGGACATTTAGGGTATTTCTCCAGTTTTGTATGTTGAAATGTTCCCTTGGGTGAGTGTTGCCACAGCAAAAATATATATATACCCTCTGGGCAGTCTTCTTGTAACAGGCTTCAAGGAAATAAGTGAAAAGGCAGTGAACACATAAAATAGGGTGACCATTAATCCTTACTGGAACAGTTCTGCTCAAAGCAGTGTCCATATTGATAGACATGGACAAGACCAAAAAAAAAAATAAAATCTGTTCAAGTACATGCAAAAAAGATGTAAATAGACACCACTGTAAAAGATACTGCACAGTCAAGTAAGGTGACCTTTCCTGGATTTCATAGTTACTGAAACTGGTTTTCTCACCTTTACCAGCCAGATCTAGCACATTAAATTCCGCTTGCACATGGCTATGTATGCCTTTTGCAGCTTTTAATTCATGCTGACACTTACTGGTGCTGAGTTGAGTAAGCATACAAAACAAAAGCAAGTACAAAAGCATACATGCATTCAAAGAGCAAATTAAGTTTATGATTTTTTTTTTATTATTATTATTTTCCCCAGGGGGCTGGAGGTTTCGAAACATGATTTAAAATGACTTGATGTAATATACAAGATCCTGACATAGGAGTTTAGTCTCCCTGCTAGGAAGTGCACAGGGATCCCCTGAATTTCTGTCTCAAGCCACTGTTTGATCCATCTGCACACATGTAAAAAACAGCGCTTAGAAGAAATGATGTATGCTTGATGTTAGGAAAAGCCTTTTTCCATCTAGAAAAACCATAAGTCAGTACCTTGGCAAGCATGAGAGCCTTGTTCTGTTACTGCTAAGATTCAAGACACCAGCATTTTTCAATGAGCAATATTTCAAGAGCACCATTTTTCATCTGCACACACGTGGAAATTGTACTTCAGGGGATTTCAGAAGCAGCATTCAAAGTGCAGCATATGTAAATGAAGAGTCACTACATAACTGCATGTGGGTGCCCCATCCAAACACTTTGATGCTGCAGCTTTTTCTGTCCTCTTTTGCTTGTAAGAGGAGACTGTGACTGAATGTGGGAGCTGTGTACACCAGAGAGTACACACACCCTGCTTGCCCATTCATATGCACCCCTTTTATTCATACATACGTTTCATAGCCTTACAGATCACCCTACTGCTTGTCACTGGCATCATGGAAAGCAACACTGTGTATATATTTAAAGAAAGCCATACAAACACAGCAGGTACCCTTTTACTTTCTGGTATGTTCCTTCATTTGTGACTATCAAAAAATGCCCTCTTCGAGCCTCCAGCAAGTTTTTGTTTTTGTTACAGTGCTTCAAATTGCTCTGACAATTCTGATATTCATCAAATAGGTGGTGATAAAAATTGCAAAAACAAAAAGAAAAAAAAAAGATGGGGAGGGGAAATAGGCACTGGTAGTACTAGCAAGCTCTCAGCTTTCTTAGCAAGAGCAGATTGAAAAAGAAAGGAAAGGGAGGAAGGGAAAAACCCTTGTTGCAGGGATGGCCACTCAGCCAGGACCCTTCCCTAGCCAAGCCATCACACATTCCCTGTTGGATATAGTCCCTATGCTTGTGAAATCAGATAGATCTTAATCCTCACTCAGTTTGCACATACCTGAAAGCTTAGCTCCAGAAAATCTGTAAATACAATGAGAAGTACTGTACTGAATGTAGGGATTGTTTTCAGGACTTTTTCTGGGCATTGCCTATGCTTGAAGATTTCTCCTTGCTTTTAGGGGTGCTGTGCCAGGAAATTCCAGCCTCTATCTTTAAAGAATTAACATAGCACAATGGATCACTACAGCTTTGCTGCACATATATACCTCCGTTGCCTCGCAACTAATGCTGCTCTGAAACACAGCAGTTCCCCCTGTTTTGGATAGATGTAAACCTCTTTGCTGTCTAATGCTATTGAATCACTGGACCTCAGAAACTGAATCCAAGCCTGTAGGTTCAACAACTGGGTTGTGAAGTTCACCATCCTGAAGGCATCCTCAACAAATGGCCACCTCGATGCCCAAAGCTGATTCTGCAATTTATTGAGAGAGGTACCTTCCTCCTATGGGTCTGGCAGAGCAGAAGCTCAATAATGCTGGCAGAAGCAGCATCTCTCACTCTTGTGCCATGTGGGGGTTTGGGGAGACCAACTTACAATAGAAAAAAGCTCTTAGATAAAGTTAACACAGAAATACCTGTTTTTCTTTTACCAGCATTGCACTGAGATAATGTTAATCTTTTAACGCATGTATTATGTGATCACTAATATGACTTTAACTTCCTTTTATTTAACACCAGCCTCTTCAGAAAGCAAGAAATCACTGTCAATATCACAGCTACCTTATGGTCAGTCCTTTAGCACGCACTGAGTTGATCTTCATTTCGTTGAAATAAATGGGGAGCCAGCAAGGGAACAGATCTGTCTGATGACAAATTTATGTCAAGTATTTTAAAATTAATTTTCAATTATTCTCTTGTGATATACAGACATTTCAAATTTCCAGTAGAATGGGAAATAAAGTATCAAATTGTGCAATCTTTTACAGTAACACTTGCATAGATAAACTCAGAGCTAACTAGTGCTAAAGCAGAAATGAAATAACTTACCTTCTATGAGCTACTACTTAAAAGCCAGATAAAGAAGGAGAAGAATAAACATAGCCTCAAAAGCACTTTTCCCTGTGTGTATGTATACACCACTCCTAAAACGTCCATTTTTAGGGTATCAAGAAGCAGATATAGCATTACCTATAACAAAATTAGTTTTTGAAGATGTTTGCCCATACTGTTGCTCAATATATTTGGGCTTATATGTCACCATGCCAATTAAAGAATTGAAGTGAAGGATACTTGCACACAAATACAGAACGTAAACTGGATTCCCAAAGAGGTTCTTCAGTGACGGCAAGAAGTCTGCAAGACAAAACAGCAGAAATGACAACCAGGCCAGAGAGAGAATAACTGCTGTGAATAATATATTGTAACCTTCCAGAAGCGGACTGCAGGATATTTCAGGGGGAATAAATGAAGTCCTGTGATGCTTATAAGAGATGCATTCCTAGTTGAGGGGAATGGTGGAGCAAAATACTAAGAATCAATTTTCTAGAACATCCATCTTGTTCCATCTTGAAAGGTACTTTCTTTTGCTCAGAAAACAGGCAGAGTTGTTTCATTGTCCCCTCAACAGCCACAGCATCCTTTAGCTTAATTTGGGAGTGGAGGGTAGTATGCACAGCTGACTGTAAGCACAGATATATTGAGTTGTGAATTCAAGTATTGAGGAAAATACTTTTGGCAAAGTTGGGCCAAGGAAATTCAGTTGTGTAAAAAAGCTTTTTTTAAAATAACAATGTTATCCTAAAACAGTATCTGGTTTGTGCCCATCCTTATTCTGATCCGCTATTGTATGTATTCCATAAATGGATAACCATAAAGAAAAAGGAGGTTTAGCAGAAACTGAGATTGATACTTTATGATGCCCCACATCTGCAACAGCTAAGATCCATGAATATTTTTTGCTGAGTTTCATGAGATTTGATGCATCAATAGCATAATTTAAAAACTTCCAGGTGAAGAAATTTTTTGTGCAAGAGCAGGTCTAGAGAACAATTAAGAGACCCTTTTTGTGCATACTAATTAGATGGAGAATGACACCCAAGGGAAAAAATAATCTTGAGGCCACTAAACAGTATAAAAATTAGTGAGAGAAAGACCCAACAGTGAGGACACGAGCTCTAGTGACTTGCCTTTTGCCATCTCACCAATCTTCACTTGTTGCTGATAAGATTTGTGTTGCTCCTTGTTATCCTCGGTGATGAACTTTGACTGCTCAGAAGAGGTACTGGAGTCCTTTCTGCCCTCTGGTTTTGGGAGGTGTTTGGGCAGGAACCAGAAGGGGATGCAAGCCACAACACTGATCGCACCTGCTATTAAGTAACCCAGCCACCAGGCTCCCACCCACTGCACATCCTTGTGAGTTATTGTTACGCTGTCTGGAGAAAGTCAAAAAAAAAAAAAAAAAAGGAGAAAAATAAATGCTTTTAGGGAATGTTTGCTGATAACCAGGAAGGTGATTTTGCAGGGAGTTTCTCCAGAGGAGTCTGCCTGCCTCTAGATTTAGCTGTACGATGTGTCTATGGGTGTTACAAGAGTGACTGATTGCAGAGAGGTGATAAGGACTTGCTGATTCCTGTGACACATTGGTGGCCTGTCCCTGACGCCATGGGGTCCCAGACCATGCTGCTCACACATCCCCAGAGAGGCTGTAACAACCAGGCCATGGAGTGGTCTGGGTGACCACACTCCTGCTCCCAGCTGGGCTGTTCTGTGTAAGAGTCACCAGAAGGAAGGAGTTGTGTGAGGAGGAAGGCAGTCATGAGCTCTGGTACTCATTGTGAGAGACCTGTTTTCTCAGCAATGGTGGTCTATTACAAAATGAATGCAGACAGCTCTTGGCAGGATCCTGAGCCACAGTCCTGCCTTCTCCTGGTGCCTGCTGTCTCTCCAGAGCCTCCTCACCAGGGCATCTCCTGGGAGTCACCAGCTGTGGATCTTCTGGGCTGAAGGAGAGCCAGACCTGGTACTTTTTCCACACCTGTCTTTGTTGCTAGACTTTTCTGTGTGAGGCGCTGCATTGCTCTCATCCATTTTACCTTATAAAGTACCCACTTTTCCCTTATCCCTAGAAACTAGACAGATATTTCTTTGCCTAAAATACATGCCTAAAGTAGATATACTGGAGCCTGACTGAATTGTTTAAATCTGAGTTTTCTGACTTACCAAGATCTACAAAGCCAATGTCAACATAAAGTTTGGCACACAGGGATCCAAGAAGAAAGCCAAATATTGGACCTATGATTGCAAGCGTCTGTACACAGCCTGTAATAGAAAACAGGGGACTGTTATTTTTCTGACTGAAAACGAACATTTGTTCTTGCTGCATATAAAAATAAAGTACAATGTGGCAGGTAACAAGTGGGACAGTCTTAAAATACTGAGCCAAAGTTTGCTTTCAGGCATGTTAGTTACTCAAGTTAGAACTTTTACAATTAAAAAAAAAACTTTTTTTTTTGTTTTGTTATCATCCGATTAAAGAATGAAGGTCAGACCAAGGGAAAAATCAGGGAACTTAACGGCCTAAACTCAATAATAATACCAATCTATAAGCACTACAAACACTTTAGCTGGCTAGATTAAGTTGTGGTGGACCCAGAACAGGCTGAAAAATCACTTTGGTTTGGTACCCAATATTAACATATTTCAATACACCCCCAGCCTAAATATCCACGTATTCTAAATTTTCAAATTTGATTTGGAAATCTGGTAGGAACGAATCTTTTGCACAGAAATTCTGAGTTTTTCCCAGGCTGTAAACTTTCTGAAACAAGGTGCTGATGGAGAAGGACTTTCTGGTGATATTTCAGGTGAAAGTGCAGAGCTCATCACACAATGAACACGACAAAGAAACACTGATACCAACTTCTTCAAGCCTCAGTCACTCTTGATTGTAATCCTACCTCATTCTGGAGGGAAAGTTTTGAGTGCCTGATGAAATTCTATTTAAAATGCTTAAAAGAGTACATGTTTTTTTTTATCACTTTCCAGAGAACTGAATGTGCACAGAGGCACAGCAGTCCACATCCAGAAGAATTAGGAAGATTAGGGTAACAGCAGGAACCTAAGGTCAAATTCTTTCCTCAAATTAAGATAATGGAACTGTGCTGGTATGATTAAAAGGGAACTTGGTCCCTTGAGTGTACATGATTGTTAAATAAACTTTAATATTGGAAATAATGCAAGCAAAACAATCAGGGCAAGTTAATTCAACAACACTCACTCCATTAGCCAAAATGACTGTTTCCTCTAGGGAAAAATCCATTAAGAAAAAAACAAAACAAAACAAAACAGTGATTTATTTACTCTACCAATGTATAAGGCAGCATCCTCTTCAAAGGCATAATCATCAATGTATGTAATTCCCAAAGGCTGGATAGGAGTTTCACCTATTCCACGTAGAAGATTTCCCAGTAAAACATAGATCCACATAGAAGAGCCTGCTTCTTTTTCACATCCTGGATACATCACAAGAGAGACAACAATTATGTGTTTTTCCACAACATTTTGACACTGAATGCACAGGACTTCTTAAGTACTTCTAGAGTAGGAAAAGCAGTGATTACTAAGAAAAATGTTTTGGAGCTGGAGGTTGTGGTGGCAGTTTTAAGCCAATCAGATTGAGGTGGACACACACTTAGTATGAACTGCTTCAAGCAGATTGTAAAAGATATTATAAGTCATCCAGTTTTAAAAACTACATCCTTAGTACATCCCATTTTAGAAAACTTTTGCTCTTGCTTCTAACCAAAACTGGGATTTTCTAATGGAAAAAGTTGGGAAACATTGATGATAGCAAGTGCTACAAGTCACATCTATTCCAGATCCAACAATCAAAACACATACACACACTTTTTGGTCCAGAGAGGGTCCGATTTTCTCATCCGTAGCTTAGTCTATAAATTCAGCCTGTATGGATGTCATGCCCAGACATGTGGGAGGAAGGCTATGTCTCAGCTCCAATAAGTTGCTGCCATTCAGCTCAGGTGGGCACCCATGAGGAGCTAGCTCAATGAACCCAGAGGGGTGGGCAGGCAGGGAAGGAAATGAGAAGCTGGGTCTGCAGTCTGGGAGACGCAAGTGGCTATTTCCAGTGGGATGAGGACCCAAAGGCACATCTCATGACAGAGGGAAGACCAGAAATTTTGTACGCCACCATGGGAGATCATCTGGTGTTTCTACAAGCCACGAAGCTGCAGAAAGTTTTTGGAGGAAGCAGCAAGGCTGAAGGAAAGGTGTCAGCCTGAAAAGACATCTTAGCAATATACAGTGGCAGTTATTAATTTATTTTCAATAAGTTTGTCTCATCAGGTAGATCTGGATTTTCTCTGGGAAAGATCCTTCTGTTTCCCATTTATTATTTCTTGCATTCTAATAAACTATTGCTTTAGAGTTTGAGAGTCTTTTAATATGTTTTATTTTGCTTATCACAATACGCAAAAGAGATTGCTCTCACCTGCATTTATTTTGGCTTGAGATTTTTCCAGGGCTGAGAGAGGAGTTTGGCTTTTATCCTGCAAGCATGGAGAGATGCTAACAGTTGAATTCATGGTAGAAGGAAATCTTTCATACCGATATCTGTTTATAAACAGAAGTTATTTTTTACTCTCCCAACTTATAAGAAAAAAGAAACAAACAAATCTGTTGCTACCATGGAAGAGAGCACTTGAATACAGCACTTAAATGTAGATTTCATCTGCATCCAGTGTTGCCAGTGTTCCGTGTGGTTTACAAGGAATAAATGGCGCTTGGTTCATACTGTGGTAGTACGTGAAAATTGTCCATTTGGTTCTCTCTCTGTCAAAGTGATGCATTTCAGTTTAACAGGTAATTTGCTCTGTTATGTTATGTGAATCTGTACTAAGAAATAATCAGACAGTGAGGGCATCCTGTGGCTTGTGTTTAACACTCCGATTGTCTTCCTGATTTTAGTCGTCACTTCACCAAAGCTTCAACAATTCTTAAGCTATGTCAAAACATGGCCAATCAATTGAGATCATAGACTAATAAAATGATACATTGAATAAAACTGAGAAGAACATACGTTAAATTATTAGATCTGTTATAATAAAATTTGTCTTTGTAATGCATATTAAATTGAGTAACCACATCTGCATATGCCTATTTCTATGGGCCTTTTCACGATTAATGCCTAAACATCTCAGTGAGCTAACATGCAGTGTGCATAGCCCAGCTGGAAAATACTGATCACTTTGCACTTACCGTCCCATGAAGAACTGGGGCATTGCAATTAGGAATGTTCCCGCTGACATAATTAAGCAGCCTGCTCCAATTATTCTTGGCCTGTGAAGCTTCGCTCCAAAGTAGCTTACAAGAATTATGGTTAGGAGGTTCCCTTTGAAAGTACAAAAGGAAAACTAAGTTTTACAGCTTTTTGATAAGACATCCCCCAGCAAAAGTATTCCTAGTGTGGAGTGTATACAGCCATTTCAGAGGGAGAGGGCTGATTGCATGGGTTTGGTGCTTCAGCCTCTTTCCAGGCATCCTTAAAGGAGCCCAATACCTTCCATGATAAGAAAACCATAAACTTTTGGAAAAGCAACTGGAAAAGACAAGAGAGATTATGTCAGATGATAGAGTGCAGCAAACCTTTATACACAAGCTAAGATTTCATTCCCATGAATATCACAGTCCATTGAACAGCCAAGAGATAAATCCAGTAATCTGAAACAGCAAGAGATGATGTCACACTGGAAACCTTAGTACAAGACTGTACAATGAACATAGATTACAGTTAGAGTTTTGTACTTCTACAAAAGGAGAAAGCTAGAATCTTTGAAAGCAATTTAATTCTCATTCAAGAGTTAAAATTTATATTAATATTAATTAACCAGCAGCTAAACTTATCAAATCACAAAATATTTAGGACTATGTTGGATTGCTTATGTTAGCAACCTTATCCTATCCAATGTAATCATAATGACAGTCATATAATTCCTAGGTGAACCTTGCTCACTTTTAGTAGTCCTAGGAGATTCATACAATTATTTTTCATGACAAATTTCGTCACTGTTTTTTTCCTTTCTTTTTCCTGAAAACAAAAATGAATTTGTACAACACATACCAATTTCAAAACTGCCATCAATAACGCCAACCAAAGAGGAAGGGATATCAAATCTTCTTTCTATTTGTGTGATAGTACTTTTTAGATAACTTCCTGACAGTGCTTTAGCAAAATAAACAAAAGATAATGCACCAAGAAATATCTGTGAAAGAAAGTGACAGTGATTAATATCAGGCAGTACAGAATATTTACTTTATTAATTATTTCTAAACAATTCTACATTCCCACTTCTTTCCCACTTCTTTTTGCTGATAAACATGTCAATATTTCTCCCACTCTATGAAATATGCTTGATTGCCTATTTATCTAGTTCCTATTAGTCATAACAATATATACAAATCTTGATCTCCACCACTGCTAATTTCAGGTAGACGCCAAGGTTACTGATGAAGGACTGATAAATATAGTGCCCTCCCGATCTCTCATAGCAATAACGATAAAGGTATTTATTAAGTGGGGCTTGGCAGAGATAGGAGTTGGTTTGGGGGCATTTTTAAACAGTCATAGGCATTTGGTTCCTACTAAAAACAAGCAGATTGAATTCATTGCAAGCAAAATTAACTGGAAGATGTACTCCAAAAGGGCACTACATTCATTTAAATAACTAATGGCTCATAGTCTCTGTGACAGAACTAAATTTAGCCTGATGTAACTCCCCACCCTGAAGTGCATGTAGGGTGAATGCAGGGTCCTCAGCTCCATCTGTTCCTCTCCAACAGTGCTATTGCCTAACGTAAACACAGCTTTACTAAGTTTACTAGCTCTAGGGATACTCACACACCATGCAATTGATCTCGGAAACCACATTGCCTTCTGCCTTCAGATGCAGGCTGGGTTGACTGAATATATATGTCTGCTCTTTGCCAAAAGTGTTAAAAGCCCTAAACTCAAAATTAAAACACAAAGTAATGTTTGGTATATGGAGAGGCCTAGACCCTTGCCCTACTCTTTAGGCTTGCTCTCTGAGCGATCAGTCTTCCGGCAAACTGGAGTCCTGGAACAACTTCCCCTCCTCCAGTGCAACACGCCTAACAACATCACAATTGACAGGGCACATTGGTAGTGATACTGGCATCGATGCTGAATGCCAATTCTTGTGTCAAGGTTCAAAAATATCTTTTTTATCATTCAACATGCTTTTCTTTATAAAGAGATGGTTATTTCCCTTTCAGGAGCACTTGTGGGTAAATAGAATCTCATTCTTATTTTCCATGGTGATAGTTCTCAAAAAGCTCTCTAATAAAAAGATTGCCATAATATTTTACATTTTCTGTGTGTTTATGCTGTTGGATTTTAAATAGCAATGTGAAAATAAGTACAGTTTTCCACATGAAAATCATACAGGTTAAAGTAGAACTTCAAACTTCTCCATGTCCCTCTGGCACATGTTTTTTCCACTGGGCTTGGAGCTGTCCCAGGAGGGAGATGGAGACCCCATGCAGTGGTGGTTGCTCCTAATTTAGAGCTGGGACAGAAAGCTGCATAGGATTTCACTTTCTTCAGTCATCTTTGAACAACAGAAAGTAAAATATTTCACCACATCTTTTTGGTTTATAAGGGCAATTTTAACACATGTGAAGGCTGTTGATTGGTAAAACACACAAACAAACAAAAACAACAGCAACAAAAAACCACCTGTTGACTCTGCATATTGTTCTTGTATTCTAAAGGTTAATCATATTAGTTTGGTTCTCAGAAGTCAAAAATTTCCTGCACAGAAAAAAATCTGAGCTGAAATATTATTTGTTTTCTATTTTTGGATCTAATAGACTGATTCCTGACTGCCTAATCTGTGACTGAAGTTTTATTCAATGAGGGAATCGGATTATCATTGCAGCAAACGGAGGAACAATGATAAAATTACTATTGTGCTACAAATTTGATTGATGCAACTCATCCTCTATTTCAAAGCAGGATCCCAGTTCTGGGCCTTTACAGGAGCAGGCAAAATCAAGGAGGATACTCAATAATTAATATATATATATATATACACACATATATATCAGTCGTTAGACTCTATTAAGCTGACAATATCTTAACTGCTTTGCATAATATATAGACTTCAGCTCAACTATTGTTGAACTCAGTGACTTTATTGGGAGCTGGAGCAGAATCTGCAAATGAATTTTTTTACAGTTTAATGTAGCAGTGAAACTGCTACAGTTTAGTTTCAAAGTCCTCTCATGCAGAACTCACTCAAATCAGGAAAATTATAGTAACATAGCACTCAGAACGCTGAGACCATAATACAAATATTATTTTCCAGAGCCCAGAAGACTACCATGGCTACAATCTTAAAAAAGCAATCTGTGCTAACAGCTGTCTGTGGTATCTGGCTTCTGATACTCTGTTCTTAACTTCAGGAAAATAGGATGGTACAATAAAGACAATACAACTGACCTTTCAGGATGAGCATTAAAGATGTTGTAACACCCAAGCCTCAACCAACATTTTATATTTGAATATTGCCAAAACTTAGGCAAATACAGATAAGAAGTAGATTTTTTTTTGTGGCTTTGAAGTAACTTCAATAGCTTTGGACTGACTCACCAACACATAATCACAACTTAAAAAGGGTTATTTCAAAAATAAAATAAAATAAAATAAAAATGAGGTTTTCTAAGTCCCTATTAAAATATTTGAAAACTCTTACTCTACCTTTATACCTCCACAACATGATTGTTTCTCCTTGGAAGCGGAAGATTCGGATTTGAATGAAGATCGGTCAACGGGCAGGATTGTGTTGCTTGAGAAATACTGAGTATTTTCTTTTGATGAAATCTCCATGATATACCCTGCCTCTAAACTAGAAAACATGAAAAACATTTTAAAAGGACATCCTATTAGCTCAGCCTCATAAGCTTGTCATGTGACAGCAACACCCTGCTGTACTGTTTTCCCAACAACAGCAATTATCAAACTTCACAAGAGAATCTGACCAGTGCACTGGATGTTTAATTATGGAAATTTGCAATCCACTTGCCTATAATAATGAAGATTAAATCATACTCAGTAAACCGTTTTCATCTTCATTTTCGAGCTATCATCAATGTGATTTCATTGAGCATTTGGCCAAGCATCACCAGCAGACTAAATACGGCATTTTAAATAACATTTCTGGAATCTGTATGTAAATTCACATTTCTAGATGTGATTATTATTGCAGAGATTTCTCAGAATTGATCTCTAAACTTCCTATACATGTGGGACATTAAGTAATTAGATCAAAGGAAATCTAGCCCTGTTAATGAGGGACTTGAATTGCTTGAAACATTGAAACTTGCTTGAAGCTTGAAGATTGAAACATTAGCTCTAATCATCTGATCATAGCTAATGAGTTACACAAGAATAAAGAGGTTTAGTTCTTTTTACCATTTCAGATAGGGCCTTAGGGCTCAGTGGTTTTGTCAATTGTTACAGGAAAAGTGTGAATTTGCTTCTTTGCAGGTAAATACAAAGAAGTAAAGAAAATCTAAATACTGCACTTTGAGAACCAAAGATGTCAGTAATTCTTAAATCTCTACTTACATAGTACATTACTTTGGTTTTAATTTCAATCTCTCTAAATCAGATCTGAAAATATTCATGAAATCAGCTTCTGTGCTCACTTTTGAGCAGCACTGTGTTTTATAGAACTGCTGGCTGAAAATAGGAATAGAAGTTCCTATTCTTTTATGTTTATCTAAAGCACAGATCTTACACAAATAAGATACAGATATGGTTTTAAGAATATATATATATACGTTATATACATTTGTATTCATGAATTCCAATGTGTGTACAACAGGTACTTGTACTTTCAGAAATGTGAAATAACAAAAGTGTATCTAGACTTTGTTAGTATATAGGCAAGACAAAAAGACTGTCTGAGATAAATCAGGTACCAAAATTTCCAGTGAGAATTCTCTATGACATCAGATGAAACAGAAGGTAGTGACTGCATGTAAGAGAAATAACTGCATTTGACACTGCCACATCAGGGACAGTAATGCATTTCCTTGTCAGCACTAATGAGTATACAAATATTTTTTAAAACAACAATAACAAAAGAAGGATGGTTTGTGCTTGCTGCAGAAAATAAATTGTTCCTACTCTGCTGGTGATGTTTGTGAACTTGGGAAAAGTCACTTTGCATGCCCTTCTCACAGACTTGTACAATGGAAAATGACAGGATATACCTCACAAAACTCACATGAGGATAAATTCATTCAAACTTGTGAGTATGGGCAAGACACACACATAAGGTATGCTGCCAGGTAAGCACATGAAATGATAGCTTCTAGATTACAGTTTGAAATGCTCTGTATATTACTATTACAGCAATCTAGGAATGAAAAAAAAAAAAAAAGACTGAGAAAGGAAAACATCTGAAATGTGGTTGGAGTTAATTGTCTTTATCACTGAGCAAAGCAATAACCAATTTTAACCAATTTGGGAAGGTCCAGCAAAATAGCATTAACCTGCACAGTCTCCTCCACTGCACCCCATATACAGGGATGGACAAAAAGAGAAATGCCATGGAGGTGTGGAGATGGAATATGACACACCAGAGTTTGACCACGTCATACAAGTTAATGTGTGATGCTTGACTGCATCAGGCCACACTGAGCTGGTACAATTCATGAAAGGACAGAGAATCAACAGTGGTGCTCAAACAAGACTTATGCTCAAGAGTATAAACAAATTATAAGAATTATTACTATTTATTCTGGCACTCTGGGTGTCAAATAGAAATGTCCTAGGAAGGACTGATAGCCGCACAAGTTTTGCGGGTTTTACTTGTAACTATGGCACAACTTTACAGAGGACAGTAGTTTTCTGACCCGGAGCAACCTCCGACCTTATATCTCAGAGCATCATTTCAGATGCTCTGATAATATCTCTGAGGGAAGCTCTTAACACAAAATGGAGAGCAGAGTAAAGGGGCCAGGGGTACCACACACCACTGCAATGTTAGCTCTAATATTTCCTCTTTCATGCAACAAGTATAAATATGAGTGTTTCGCTAACCACAAACTTGTCTAGTGCTGCTCAAACGCTTTTTTTTGGTTCCATTGATATTATAGCAACAACCTTAGCTTTTTGCCCTGTCTTCTTGGACACCATATTTTTGCAGTGTGCCATGAAACCTGAAGACAGATAATCCATGTCAGCTCTTCTATCCCAGATGTGTCAGGAATGCTTGGAAAGAATAATCCCAAACAGTGGCACAACATTTCCTTGTGGTCAGGTTTCTGGATCAATTAAGCTGATAATGACAAAGAGCTGGAGTTCAGCCTGCACCACTCTCCTTGTTTAAGAAAGGTCCATTTAGTTGATAATACAAGAGAAATGCAGTCACCTCATCATCACTGAAACATTCTGGGCCAAATTCAACCCCCTCAAGTTTACACTGCTAAATTAAAGCTTCCTGTATCTAGCAAACTTCATGTAGTTCTCCCTGTGTATATCTATGTATGTCTGTGCACACTCAGTTGAGATGAATATAATCATACATTCTTTACCTGATCTATTAATGATTGCAGAAGTGTTTATGTATGGATGTACATCCACATACACAAACATTTCTTAAAGCTATATCTATTGGAAGACAAACTCCTAATTGAAAAGATATTATTATATGGATTAAGTGCATTCAGTCTACTCACTAGTAGTTTAAAAATATGACCCGAGCAACAATTACCTTGGCACAATATTTAGATTTGCTAGTTATTTTTAGTAAGTATGTTTACCATGTAATATTTGCAGCGATAAAAATATATTCATTGGTTTTATGAGTCCTTATTACTAAACCTGCACAGAATCTTCCAAAATGTAGGTTTTCTGACAGCAATAGTATTCAGCTCTTTCATAAGCAAGTAACTACATGGTAAAAACAAAACAAGTTTACCAAAGCATAAACAGTTACACGTGTACATACAGACAATGTATTTTCTCTTCCTTCAACCAGATACCCTCTAAGAAGTATTTCCTAATTTCCTAAGCATCTTCTGAAGCTTACTCTGAAGTCTTCAAGGATCTTTGAAGATATTTAGTAAACGGATCTTCCATGGATTAATCCTTCTAGATCCATTTTGTAACTTTTACCAGAGACTAAGAAAACATTGTAGGGCTGTTTCCTGTCTTAGGAAATGCTTCCCTTATTTAAGGCTGCTCTTCTCCATAATAGTCAAGGAAGAATAGGTACATAAGTGAAAACAGTGCCTAATTCTTCTAACCCATTCTGTACTATCAGCCCCCAAATTAGCAGAGGTTCTCTTGGACACAACTAAAGTAGACACTATCAAAACCAGAAATGTTTTATTCTCTGTGAGGATAAAGGTGGAAAGAACATGGTGTTTTACCACACTTATGAAGAATCAAATAAAACCAAGTGAGTTCCACCTTAAAATTGCCTTTTTTTTTGGGGGGGGGGGGGGGGGGGGGGGGGGGGGGGAGTACTGAAATAAATAAAATGGGCAGAATTGTATCACCAGTCATTCTAATGGGAAAGAAGGGCACTGGAGCAGGTGCCCTGAAGTGAAGGGAGCCTTACAAACTTTGTTACAGTCTCTACAACTGTGTACAACCCAGCTGGTGACACTGTCTGAAGGACCACTACGTGGTCACAGCATCTCCCTGCTCATCACCAGGGCTCACAGCTGGGGCACTGATCCCTCCTCGCACTTCTGGCTCCAGCCAGCCAGGGTGCAGGAGCCCCCTCCCATGAGATCACTTCCCATCCCATCAAGAGCAGGCCCACTAGCTTACCTGTGAGACAGCTCGGGCAGCAGCGGCTTGTACCCTTCTGAGGGCTGGCATGTAGGGCTGTGCTGGGTGGTCAGATCCAAGGAAGAGACCTTCAAGCATGCATGCAGTGGGCTGAGGCACCACCAGGCAGCTCCCGGAGTGCCTTTCCACTCATTCAAACTCCAGGAAATGAAAAAAGCCCTTCCCCCCACTGGAAACGAGTATGCTTTGCAATAAGCCTCCTCAGGCATGTCTTTGTTATGTGGCAGCCCACAGGCATACGAGCTGCACTTGTTAGACTAGGTGGCCACAGGAGACGGGTACAGAGACATCCTCTCAAAAAGGCAACTCAACAAAGAGAAGAAAAAACAAATCTTACCTGGCAGCAGAAATCTCCACAGATGGTGCCTACCCTTTTTTCTAGGTAAGCTCCCTCTACCACTTTTACCTACCCATACATTCATGCACATGCTCAGGTCCCAAATTAGAAATAGGAAAAGCTGGAGGGAAAGACCACCTTTTATAAACTACCCAGACTAAGGACAGTACATATTATACTGGAGGTAGAGAAAGGAATAAACATAGGGGTGGGGGGGCTGCTGTCTCCTGTTTTGCCTGAGAACTTGGTATTCATCTCCCCCCATACTCCTTTCCCACCTCCTCAATTTTTTCTTCCCTCCTCCCCTCCTATTAACTCCGGCAAATCAGGCATACGGCAAGCAACAATGCCGGGTGCTTGAAATCCTGGAGAGCACTTAAGCCCTCCCTGGGGTATTTTTCTTTGGAACCTGCTACAAGTTTGATGGAGCACGTGACAAAGATTTGTTGAGAGAGAAAAAATAATCCTGATCTTCTTAATTGCTCATTCCCAGGAAAAGAAAGATTTCAGGGCAGAATGGGCCAGAAAAAAGAAAAAAGAAAAAAGAAAAAAGAAAAAAGAAAAAAGAAAAAAGAAAAAAGAAAAAAAAAAGGGGTGGGGGGTGGGGGGGCTGGTTGGGAGAAGATAGGATGTGGGGTGAAAAGTTTATTTACAGAACTTTCCAATCCAGGCACTGGTTCTTCCCAGTATGCCCACTACTCCCACAAAGTCCCTGGGCAAAGTCCTTGCCAACATGAAGTAAAACCAGCATGAAGAGATCCATTAAAGGAGAGGACAGAATTGTACTAGATAATCAGTCAATCTCTTTGCCAAAATTAAAGGAAAATTTTGCAAACTTCATTCCAGCCCTGTGTTTCTCCTGTCACATGGTTATGGCTGTTGAAATGGCAACATGAAATAGGAAGTTCATGTAATGGTGAGGGATGTGGTTCTCAGCAAAGTCACTTGAACTGAGGAAGGTTATAAATCCTGCATGTTCTGCTAACTTGTGAGATTTCATTACACAAACAGAGAAGGTATTAACTACAAATTCTTCTTCCTTCCCCCTCCTTGCTCTCTTCTACCCTCTGCAGTTGGGTATGTTGCCATGGCAGCTAAAACTCCACTGACACTCAAAATGGTAAGGTGCCAAACACAGCACCTTGGAGCAGATTTCTGTTTTCCTAGATTTAATACAAATTATTATCCATTCCTTCATTATATCTCCATTTTGGGTTCTTAATGCAGCTGGAATTTTATTACACTGCACGTAATTCACATTTTGTTCTTTAATATGTCTTATATCCTTACTTGGCTGGTTTGGAAACTTGGAAATCTCTTTTCCCCTTTTCTAAGAGATATCAGTGTGCCTAATAGCCCACAGGAATTAGTGATTAGGAGAATTGAGTTCTTTCAGCCTCTTTCTGAGAGCAGTTTCTAGCCTGTTTCCTTCAATTATTAGGAAAACCGAGTTTACACAGTATCTGTACTAGTTTTGCCTAATCTTTAATTTTTGTTGCTGACCGTGTCTCCTCCAATGACTTCTGACAAACTCCAGTTTTTCTGCCACTGGTAGCCTTCACCACAATGTCCTTTAATATAGGTGAAGTTCATATTCAGAATACCATATTCATTATATAAATCTCTTTCACATAATTCATCCGAGACCCCATTACACTACAGATTTTACCGATAAGCTCTGGCGCATGGTTCTCAACCCTTAGAGAAAAAAGAAAGAAAAAATATGGGGGGGGGGGGGGGGGGGGGGTATGCAGTTTAAGATGAAGTAATGCTTTAAAGAATGAGGCCTGTCAGGTTTAGTGCAATATTCTCATCATTTCTGGATTTTTGTATCACTGTAAATCCTCAGCATCAGCTTTCTAACACAGTTGATCTTTTACTGGAATTTATTTATAGACCCTTCTCTGACTTCTTTATAGGTGTAGATATCTTAACTGGAACTTTACCAAAACCACCCTGAGGGAGATACTTTCCATTATGGAAAGTTTTCTTACACCTTTCAAATGAGCATCACCATTCACTTACGAGCTAATTATAGCAGTCCTCAGCAACAGTCATATTTATTTCCTCTACAGTTCTTTTCTAGATGCTTGGAGAAAATGAACATAAGATCCCCCCTAAAACTAACTCAGTGAGTCCATCTGGCAGAGGAGAAAGTGTCATCCAGGTAGGAATTTATCAGTCTCACAGGCCTCTCACACAATAGATATTGCATAGGAAGGTGATGCAGTAGATCACCTACTTTGATTTATTAACGAGAACTGAGACATGGGAAACAAATCACTACCAATTCTGATGCAGCACATGACACCTCTTATCGCAATCCCCACTCTGATTTCTCTTTTCACTGCCTACCACAGTAAAGCACTGCAGAAGCACAATGTCACAAAACTCCCTGAAAGCTCACTAGACAATTAATCAAAGAAAGATTTTGCTTTCCCATAGTCCCAAAAGAAATTGCTTACTTATATATGCTTATTCTATAATTGAAACAAAGCCTTGAAAGCAGATATAGGACAAAGGATCAGACTAAATGCTGTTCCTCAAAGTCTGCTTCCATTTTCTTTGCATTCCTACCTTGTGTTTATTACAGGAAATTAGAAGCCAGACCACCTTCATTTCTAAAGTACAGGGTTCAATGAATTACATTTACAAAGCCTAGTCTAGCCACGGTGAATAGCTGGGACAAGAGTAATCTTAATTGATAGACATGTCAATAGGCTAATCACACAGCAGGTTTGTGGGTCAGTCTTTAAACCATCCAGCAGCAGATCTCTAAGGTGAAGCTCCACAGAATTGGCTGCTGCTTCTTCGAGCACATTTCATGAAAAAATGTTAACCTTGTAAGGTCTCAACCCCCCCCCCCCCAAAATAAAAAACAACAACAACAACACAACACCAGTGTTCAGACACATGAACTTTTTTCTTTTGTAAAAGATGTTTTGTTAAAACATATTCTAACAGACATTTAAGGGCTTGCCTGCAAATATAAACATTATACTGAAACCTGAATACACATATAAACACTGCAAAGAAACTTTTGGTTTTATCTGATAAAAGGAAAATATTGACTTAGGGAAAAAAAAAAAAGAGAGAGAGAGAGAGAGAGAGAGAAACTCAGAAAACGTATAACCAGGATTTTGATAGACCATGTTGTCATTTTGTCTTAAAATTTGAGCTCGTATAATTTCTATGGTCTGACAGAGAGCATATTCCCAAGCCTTAGTATTGCATCAGAAAGCGGAGCTATGTACAGACTTTCAGCAGAATGAGTTCTCAGCTACTTAGCTTGACACTTGGCCAAATGATCTTTTATTATTTTATTTATGCTATTCTGTGAATGCTGCAACTCTGAGCTGCCCTCCTGTGCCTGGAATGACTCATGCAAAAGGAGAGACAGTTGTGGCAGCAACTGCTTGTGGCCCAGAGTCCCCCTACTGTGGTGAGCTCCTAAACCCTCAGAGAGCACAGTGCAGGAGTGAAGATGCAGGAGACAAAAACAAGCGTTTTGTCTGTAAAGTAATAGCAAGTAATAACTATATTTGAAGGAGAGGAACCGAAATCATTCATGATTGCTGAAGACCATGAAGGAAGTTTGTGCGGAGCTCAGGAAAAAAAATATCAAACAGATCCAGATCTCCTGAATCCTTGTCCAATGAGCAGTAAGCTCGGGGCATTCCACCACCCTTGAGTCTGGAAATGCAGCTGCTAGAATAAAAGCAATTTAGAAAGCATGATGGGTTGGAAGCAACAATTTCTTTTAAAGAAATGTCTCTGAGTACATAAATTTCAGTATAATTTCACTTTAAAAATTTATGAAAAATACATTTTTGCTTTCTGTGATTCTCAGGGAATTATATAGTTTGGAGTCAGTGACAAGCAGATGCAGTAAAGACGTTTACAATTAGCTGATAAAGCAATCCTTGTTAGACAAATAAATGAATAGGAAAACCACTGTCAAAACAAACCTCACATATCCATTCCATATTAGAGAACCAGAGATACACACTTGCTGTTAGAAGCACTCAGGGAAACGGCAGTTGGGGTTCAGTTTAGCACTTGCTGCAGCCCTACAATGGAACAATACCACCTTTACCATGTACGTTCTCCATGCTAGGGTAACATATAGGAGCATACTCAATAGCTGTAGATTATCTTGGAAGCAGTTGCACAAGGTAACCAAGTAAAAGATCAGGTAAAAGTGGTAGGAGGTTGTCCTTCAATGATGAGGTCCTTCAAATTACAGATCCAGACAGGTTTTGCCTAGAGTTTTAAGGAGAAGGGAAGTAATATGTGTACCTATATAAAACCACACTTTGTAAAAATCCCCATGGACCCTGAGGAAATGCAGTTCTGAGCGGAGGCAATGGAGAAATAAAGAGATCCATCAAAATGATACAGCTCTTCAGGGCAGAAAGTTACTCCAGGGGGTAAATGTAGCTTTGGCAGAATTTTAGTTTAGAAGAACAGAATAAGAGAAACTGGAATTTGGCCAACTACTAGGGATTAACACCATTAATCTTAATAAAATCCCACAGCGCTTTCTGTAATGCAGATAAGTTCCTTGAACTAGGTCTAAACCATAAGATTTAGGTTAAAAATTTGGAAAGAGAAGGTGTAAAGATTCTAATAGAACAGTTTATTATACTGAAGGTGTGGAATCTGTTGAATACGATGCCTTCGGCAAGTATGGTAATAAAAAATTGCCAGGTGCAAAAGCTTGTGAAGAGAAGTAATTTACTAGCAACAGTCGCTGTAAATGAAATCATCATGAAGATCAAACAGGACCCTTCTACTGTGTGCTTCCTGGCTGCAGATAAGCAGATGTTGCAGCAACTTTTTATCCGTATCAAGCTTCCAAATCATTATAACTGCATCTATCCTGGGTTATTTAGTGATCACAACAAGCAGTCCAGACTGAGCATGGCACAAGTCATCAAAGCCTTAGGTAAGACTTTAAACTTGTTTTATCCCAATGGATCATGAATTAAGACAGTTTTTTTATGTGAAGCTTTGATTGTCAAGCTGCTCAACAAAGTAGCTGGCTTTGACAGTTTTCTCCTTAGCTTGCTAGTTTTTGGGGATGCCAGTGTGGAGTAGTTAAAACGCCTTCAGACGGTGTGAGATGCCTATCCCAGAGCCACTCACCCCATCAGTCAGGGCAGCACAAAGATATTAGGCAGCTGACCGTCATATGTGAAACACCAATGATATGAAGGGAGCCTGTGGTGGCACAAGGGATAATTAATGTCTTTTTCCACAGGATTTTAGTGAGAGAATTGAAGGGTGAAAAGGAGAAAAAAAAAAAAAAAAAGGCAAGCAGAGTGCCAAGAATTCTCTGAGCTTTCTATTTTTAGTGAGACACTTTAAGTGGTTTTTAGGCAGTGGATTTGCTTGAGCAATTGAGAGTAATTTGAACACCTGGAAAATGCAGCATTTAATTGAGCTGCTACTGATTGTGCGTCATGGTCTCCTTTATGTTTTACCAGAACTACAGGAAAGGCTTGTTCATGTGTGGTCTCATTAGCAGATTGACTGCTTCTACTCTGTGTTTTGTTGCTCATCCCTTCCCATGGGAGCCTCTCATTGTTTGAAGAGCTCCAGAGAGAGTCCTGTGATTTCTAAAGACAAGTGTGTTCTTACCTTGGTAGTCTCATCTTTGTGATGAGGTGTATTGAATGAAAAGAGTTTTTCTCTGTCACTCCAGCAGTGTGCTTTTCTGTTGGCAGCTCTGAATCTCTGGGTCAAATGATTCCATGCTACAGAGTTATTAAAAGCTTGGAACAGACCAGCTGCAGGCTTATGAGCATCTTGGTTATAATAGGTATATCCATATTTTACTTTCACACCGGCAATGCTACCAACTAATAAAGTTCTAATCATTGCCTGGTGCAAATTTCCTTACATTTTTGCCATTCAGAATTTAAGCCAGAGAACGGATAAACTGATGGGACTTCAAAATTAACAGACAGGTTTGTGGCTGATGTTTTTCCATATTTTGAAAACTAATTTTTAAGTTATAGGAAAGAAGCTTTGAATAGATAGCTCATACAGAAAATTTTTAGGCAAACATTTCAAACAATTTGTTTGAAAAGCTCTCCAGATTTTGATGAAAGTAGGTAATAAAACTTAAGAAAAAAAATAGGGAAAATTAGATCGCTGTAAGATGCTTTATTTTCTCTCTCTTTTTTTTTTTTTTTTTTGAAAGTATAAACAGTGATCAAAGAAACATGCTAGATATCAATACTAGTCCACATCATGGACTACAAAATCTTTCACTGTAAAATGACAGTATACTTATCAAAACAGTTGCATGAAAATTGATTTAACTTACTGATGTCCCACTTTAACATTGTTTTTGTGATTAATAAGGAAAACACTATTAAGGTGACACATTTCATTTTCTCTGGAAACATTAGCTACTCTGCATTACTAAGACTAAAAAGTTCATAACATATAAAGCATATTCAAACAGTATGGTCCATATTGGACTGAAAAGTAGACAGATGACAGATGTTGAAATAGTGGTCTTCATTAAAGAAGGATGTTTATAATGAAGCCTTCTAACAGATTGTCTGAGTCATGCAGCATTTAATGTGGTATTTATTAGTGATCTCAAATAAAGTGCAGAATTCTATTGGTCAAGTTACAAATAATCAGATACCAATAAATGTGAGCAAGAGTCACAATCACATACAGAGCAGGGCTGGCAGATAATTCAATATTTACCTGCTTTATGGTATAGTCAAACATTTCAGAAGGAATATATGATACACATGCACCAGCATAACCCTGCCATACCCAAACAGGAGAAAAAAACAAGATGGAGTAAGGGTAAAATACCTTCTGCATTGGCAGGACACACAATGGCAAAATGTGACCACTTTTAATGGCTGCACTTTCAAACAGCTGCTGGCCAGCTGGTGGAAGTTCAGCAGAGGATTACAGGGACACTGAGGAGCAGGAGAGGGGCGAGCTTGGCAGCCACCACAAAGCCAGCAGCCCTCACCTCACCCTCTGCTCAGCTCGGTGTTTAGTCACATAACTGGCCTTGAAACAAATTAGAAATCTGCCTTGTCTATGCTGAAAGTTATGTAGTATGAATGACGCCCAAGAGAAATCCTTCTTCAGGATTGTCTAGTATTATCAGTTACCTCAGCAGTTTGATGCTCACCTATTTTATACCCTCCTCCTGAAAGCTCAGAGAGAGCATGTGATTTTGGACATGATATAAAACTTGCTTAACTCCTCCCACCAACCTTACTGAATCAGAGTTTGAAGATGTGATAGATCATCCACTGCCTGGCACTTAAGCAGAAAGCTGAGCACTGAAAGCAAATTTGTTCGATAAAGGAAAAAGAAACACAGCGAACAGGATACCACAGAATTATATTTATGTTGTACATTTGTCTTCACATTGCAACATCCACATTGTTCATTTTGTGACAAGTATTTCTAATAATTTTGAATACATATTTACTGTATAATACATTTTACCAAGAGGCACTTCCAGTAATTCTGGCAAAAAGGAGCTTCATTATAGTGTCTAACTTACAAAACAGTAAAAATAAATAATGTTTATCTAAAAGATTTTTTTTCCTGTACAGAATCTATTTTGTACAAAACATTTATCAGGCATTAACTAAATCACTTAACAAATACTTGTGAAGAGAATATATTAAGTATTGCTACATGTATTGAGTGCAAGATACTAGTGACAGGAAAAGAATTATTCCATTTATGAAAATCACCTAAAAATACAAGGCCTTTTTCCTGAAGTGTTTAAAAAGGAGAAGCTTGGTTACAACAATATTGACAATATATAAATATAAATTAACATATGTAGTACTTAGTGAAAAGAACACTGTGTTAAAAATTGGTGTGTACAAATCCTGAACAAGATGGCACTTTTCTGCATTGCCACTTTGGTTGGCAGTTATTTTTCAAAATATTGCTTCAAAGGAATTACAATGGTATCCAAAACCCTTTCCAAATGCAGCCGTAAAAAAATTACATTTCCCCCCTTTCTCTCACCTTCAGAGGTGAAAAAATCCAGGAGGGATTAATTTGGAAATTCAGTGGTGATTTGCAGCAATGTGCTGCTCAAGCTGAATCTGAATGAACATCACAAAATCTGTCTGAAGCACAGTGCCCTGGGGTCCCAAGGCAGCGCTGGGAGTCAACAAGAGTAAGGGCTCACAGGGTATGAAGGGAGATAACAATTCCTCAGGGTTTTCTGAACTCAGAAACCTCAGTTGGCCTTTTGTGGATTTGAAAATACAAAATTTGTACGATTTGGCCCCAAAATTTGGTCAGGAAGCAAGCATGTCAATTATACCAACACACTCAAAATTTTAATTCAGCAAGTGTTTTGACCTTGCTGGATTGATTTTTTTTTTTAATTACTGCAATGAAAATGGGATTTTATTTATTTATTTATTTATTTATTTATTTAAATATAGCTTGTATGTGTTGTGCATACTTGCATATTTTTAGCCAGATAGCAAAACTGTGTTGGAAAACCATCATTTTTGAAAGGTACTACTTCCACTGGAGTTGCTGAGGCAAAGGTTAGAAAATGTGTTTCTGTTGGAAAATGTCCCAGATGTTCTTCTATCAAAAGCACTAAGAACAAATAAACTGCCACCCCTCAGTGAAAATGTTATCTGTTAAATAAACATAACCTACAGTATGAATTACATCTTTTTTAAAATTGAACTTAAATTACTTTCCATCATGCAAACATCTTACATTGATTACTCAAGAAAAGACTTGACTTTAGAAAAGTAATGACCAAATGTATGTTGACATGGCTGAAATATTAAAAATACCATCAACACCACATGGCAGTTATAAATGCTGTCTTTGATCTTTTAGATACCATCTGCAGTACTGCATTAAGGTTTATAAACACCTAAAATGAAAATTTTGCATACAAATATAGATTTTAATTGTGTGTCAGAATCAGGGAGGAGTTTCAAAAAGAAAAGATAGCTTTAGCAGACGATAGGCTTTCTATCCAAAAAAGTATGTACATGCCTGGCAAACTAACTGCTTTCTCTCTGCTCACATTACAGACCTATTTTTGTATTTATTTTTCCTTTTCATAAAAGCATGGGGGAAAAATGACTGGGGTCGGGGAACAACATAACAAAAACAATTCTCCTTTAAATAAATATTTAAAAGCAACAAGCAATTGCTAATTCACATTAATTGTTTGCAAGTGTTCGCTGTGATAAAGGAAGACGGTGTTGGGAAACAAAGCATCTAAGCTCACTGCGCTTGGGGCTACAGCCGTGAGCCAACCATGGCGAGGTGGGTATAGAGTTGGATTGCTTTATCCACAGGTATTTCTCCAGCTACTTTGACAACAGCACTCTGAAATCTGACATTTGTTCCCTCCTGCTGCATCCTCCACCATCCACAGGCTGACGGTGTGAGCACAGCTCCTGCTGCAAGTCTGAAGATGTGAGAGCAAATGCATGCCTGCCTTGCTGGGGCCACGGCATGTGTTGCACCTTGCTTGTTTAATCTGACTTCTATGGCCCTTGAGCCAGGACAGGAGATTTCAGTCATAAAAGGATATGCAGCCCACAGCTGTGGCAAAGTCCCTTATGTCTGCTCTTATGCTTCTACACAGCCAGAAAACAGAAACGCATGTGTTTTCCCATCCAAGTCACTGCTAGGAGAAAAGATTTCCCATGCCTGCAAATTTTGGTGTGCTCCTGAGTGTATCCAGGTCTCATATGCCAGCAGCAGCAGGACAGGTCTCACCTCTTGTCCAGTTTCCACACCGGACATACCACAAAGCACAGCTTAGGAAGTAAGAAACAACAAGCATAGTACAGCCACCTAAAAAATCTCAATTGAAATAAATATTATCATTTTTTCCTCCTCTAGCACCAAGAAAAGTTTTCTTTGATGAGGACTAGAACACTTCAACCAAAAATCCTTCTTTTACTTCATACTTCAGCTCAACAGACCACTGACATGGCCGGTTGATTATACCTAATCACCTTTAAGAAGGAATTGTTTTACATCTGCAAGCACTCAGGGAAATTTCTGCTTACACCTTAAATGACACTGGCAAGCTTTCAAGCTGTGCAATGCTTATTGTTGTTTCAGTTTTGCCAAAGAAGTATTGTTAACTAGCTCAAGCTTTTACCCCATCTGCCATTGTGAGAATGGACTCTCCAGAAATAAATCAGTGCTCATCTGCCTGCCAGCTCCTGAGGAGTTTGCATCTCCCTAAGACTTCAGGCAGGGACTCACAGGGGCAACGTTTGCATCCTACTGAGGAGGTGTGATGATTTTTTCATCAAAAATCACCTGCCTGCCAAGCAAATCACACTAAAAGGCTCTGAATAAATTATAATTAGGAAGTAAATGGAGGGTAACTCTTGCACTGCTCCCTCCAACATGGAGATTCAATAACTACCACAGCAGGGGCTAAAACCATGCTTTGATTTACCTCCAGAGGAATGTTGTTTTGCTAAATGAAAGTGATGAAATTCAAAGAAAGATTTATCTTACTCAGTTGTTCTCAAACGTACTGGTGCTATTTTGTTCTAATTCAAAGTTTGCCTTCAAAAATTTATATTTTTGCTAGTTTTTCCAATGATTGCTTAAAATAGTTTTCACCTTGATTTCAATTATTTCCTCATCCATTCAACAACACTTAACAGGTGCATTTTCTTCACGAGGCCTGAACACTGAGAACACATCATAAGCGTATTTTCTTTACTCCTTCCTTTCAAATTTATAGGCTTTTACTCCTACTAACATTAAAAAAAAAAAAAAAGTCATTCAGATGTCAAAGGGTGCTTTTATTTGTTCAGTCGCTTAAAATTTGAAAAGAAGATTCCTCTGCCCTAGTTAATGTGAACATTTCTCTTTAATGCTGTGACCATTTTGACTAATGCTGCAACATCAGCTAAAAACCCTGAAACTCCAGGCTTACTTCACTCCAATGGGATTAACATTTGATTTTGAAAGAAAAGGAAAATTAAGCATGTTGGATAAAATTTGTTTCATGCTGGACTGTATTTTCCTTTTCTCTTTCCTATGAATTGCTACTCTGACTCTCCCTGTATGTCTGAACTCAAAGACTACTTACAGCAGCACTGTGCTGCCAACCGAGGAATACCCAACTTCTCAAACCAATATCCAGGTCCAAGACTAGAGAGAACAAGCGAGCATCCACATCTGCTTCCCACCTGCAGCAGACCAGGGAGAGGCACGTGCCCTGATTTAATGCTCAAGATTCTCATGCTCGTGCTTAAACTGAAACCTTTTTGCTTTAAACATGTAATTCTGGAACATCTCAACCATAACAGTGCTTGAAAAAGAAATAGCAACTACTCTACCTTTTATGAATCACAAGGTTTTCCAACAGTCAAGCCTCTGCTTTCTGAGAAAGAAAAGCCACAAACTCTTTGCTGCCCTCCCAGCCTATTGAGTGTCCCTTCTATTAGATGGTTCCTCTCTAGAATGAACTGCAGCACACCTCCGTTGCCTCTCCCACACTTGGATCAGCCGATGCGTCTCTCTGGGCTGTTTGCTGGTCAAGCATCTTGTGCCTGCTCTGGGTCCCAGCCCTGGGCACAGCCAGGTTTGCTGCCTGCCCAGGTTCACATTGACTGGCACTTCTGGCAGTGCCTATGGAAAATCAGTGAGAGGGTGGATTCAAACCTCCACCCATGTACATCAGCATCAATCGCCCCACCACAGGATCACACCCCCACACAGGCCAAGCAGGATGTGCCAGGTAACTAATGAGGCTTTGCAAAACTACTTCATTAAAACCTGGGACCAACCACAAACCTTTTGCTGAATTACACTGATGACAATTTTTTTCAGAAGTGCTTAAGGTTCATTTTGAAAATAGACAAAATTCTCTAACATCCTAAGTCCCAGCCTGTCAAGTACCTAAACTGACAGCCACTCCACACCTACTCAGTTCACAGCTCGGTAGCATGGATGAAGCACTGTGTGTGGAGGTGCCCAGACATAGGAACATCGGAACATAGGCTGGGAAGTGCTCGTGGGCTGTACCACCGACTGATGCTCAGTTTGGTAAGAACCTTGGCCTCTCCACACTGCATTCTACTACCAGAGGCATTTTGGAGGGAAGGAGGGAAGGAAAGTAGAGAGGTCGGTCCAGACTTTCAAAAATATTTTTGTATCTAAAAACATATGTTAAAAATGCAATCTCCAATCACATCTGCCTAGGAACCATCTATTCTCAGAATGTGACAGTCATTTGCAAGGAGAGCCAGCACCCTGCACAAGGTCACAGGGGAGGGTATTGGTGACACACAGTCATTTCTCCATCTTTCCATAAGGGATTTCATTTACAGAGGAAGGAAATTTAAAATGCTGCAAGGAACACTGGAGAATTACTCTTTCCTAGTAGATTCCTACAACTTATTTCTGATCTATGGCTCACAGCACCACATCAAATGCTTTTTCTACTGGAGGAAGCAACTGATTTTTAGAGGTGTGTCAACACATTCTGTACATCAAATGAAACATGTAATGCCAGGTTCCCTCAAAAATTAGAACATAAGAAGTAAACTATGACACTTTGAAAGTGGTAGAAATTTTTACTTCCAGACATTGTTTTGGGTTCTTGAAAACCAAAGTCTTAGACTCCTCATAAGAGAAAATGTAATAAAACAATTAATTTGAGGCTTTCATAATCTCTACTTCATTGTGTTCCTTCTGCACTACAAGCATAAAAAGAGAAGTTATATTCCAGAGTAAACATCATGTGACTACTAAGCAAACTGGGAATATGGGGACAAACGGGTTTATATGTAATTGCCAAGTGATGAGGAGAGCATTCTTCTCACTGCACAAGAAGCTGCAATTCCTACAAAAAGCCTCCAATTTAAGGAAACAGCAAACCTCCTAGACTAGAAAGGAACAGGATCATCCCCCAGGTGCCATTACAGTGGAAAAAGCAAAACACTGAATCTGGAAAACATAATCTGATACTTCTCTCCCTCTCTGTTTTTAAAGAATTGAAAACTAAAATACATATATATATATTTTTTAAACTGCAAAACACTGTTTAAATAGGGCTTACTTTCTCTAGCATTTGATGAACCCCTTTACACAATGTACATACCAGAAACCCAGATCAACTCTTTAAATATCCTACCAGAAATCTGAACACTTCGATGATATAATCCTTCCTTCCTTCCTTTCCTTCCTTCCTTCCTTTTCTTTCTTCTTTCTTTTTCTTTCTCTTCTTTCTTTCCATTTTTTTTCACCCACATACTGCACAGGTTGTGGTTTATTTAGGGTTTGCAGCTCCAAAGGATTGCACAAAGTGGAAAACCATCAAGGTCTAGCCTCAAAAACAGTGCTGTAACTGCATGTCAAAAGGTTTGCCTCCTTTGGACAAGAGACTAGTATAAAAACCAACAACAACAATAAAAATTAAAATCCAGTCTGTTTCACTATCTACTTTAAAAAAAAAAAAAAGGCAAACAAATGTATTCACACATTTGATGAAAAATATCTCTGATATTTTCTTTGTGTTATATTTAAACCAACCTGGGGAATTCCCTGTTCATTTTTTTTTCCCAGAAATACATTGCAAAGATGCAAAATCAGATTGATAAGGAGTGAATACCTGCAGAAATTAGATTTTACCATTAATTATGTGGAATGCAAAAAAAATCACCAGTCCCAGTCCCAGATACTTTTGCTTCTTTGCTAGCAGTTTGGATAAATTGCCTGTCAGCAATTCCCATACTGTAAAAGACCCGAGTTAATCAAACTGCACCCACAAATAGGCTTGTGTACCAATGTAGTAATTTATAACAGCTGCATTGTTAGCATTGTTATTATAGAAAGAAAGCTTAACACATAAGAGCAGACAATGATTTTACCTATTGGCAACCAAAGATGATGAATAACAAAAATAAAATAATTCCCTTTCAGAAAATTTTTAGGATATTTTTTCTTGGTTCAACCCTGTATATTTGCTTAGATGAGTTAATGAAACTTTAGTCATGGGAACTGGCCTCATTCTTGATTGGTTCATCTTAATTTTACCAAGTGGACACCCACTGACACTTTGTGTAATAATTTTTTTTCTTCTTCTAGCAAAAGCAATATAAAATCAATATAAAAAATCCAGTTCCAGTGAGCATGCACTGAAAAAAAGAAGAAAAATATGCATAGAGATGTGATATTTTAAAGCATCTCTATGTTTAATTTTTAAGGGCAGAATTAAACACATTAAATAATTCTGGCACTATAACATATGCATGTCACTTGTACAAGAAAACCCCAAATTAAATGGTTAATTGAAGTAACAGAAAAGGTATGAAAACAATGCAAGCTGAAATTGGTGGAGACTTGCTGAGATCTTGGAGAACACTCAAGTGATGACACTTTTTCTTTTGAATTAATTCTATCCTTTCCCTTTAAAACAATAGTGGAATTTGGATCTTTGTTCTTCTGATTTCACCGAAAACCACTGACTAAATTTTTCTGCTGGTAAGAGCATCCAGAGCCATGCTCTACAGTCATTCCGTCAAAATGCAAACATCTTCTCTGCTGGTAAAAAAACACAATCCTCTTTATGCAAAGCAAAAAGAAACTCTGACAACACATATTGGCTTTGATAGAGAGGGTTTTCTAACATTTTTGGGGAGGTATCAGTAGGACTAGGAAATACTGTGAATGCATAACAATGGCAAAAAGCGATGGATGCAATGTCAGCAATTTAATATAAAAAGGACTTCTACGAACTCTTCCTTTCAAGCATTCTCACTCCCATAAGCAATTCTCTTCTTGGCAAGGGACTGCAAGATTAGCATATAAAAAACATATGTAGTCAAACCATTTTTGAGAGATATTGATCTTCATATATATATATATAATTATTTTTGTGGAGAAAAACAACAACAACAACAACCTGTAAATTGCGTGGTACTGGTTGCTACTGCCAGTCCCAAAGAGCATTAATATGCTAAAGCCATGATCCTGTAGACCAGTGGCTTCCCAGAAGGTTTTACACATATTCAAGACTTTATTTGTTGGGTTTGAAAATGGCTACACTGTATAAAAATGCTTTTGTATTTATTCTTAAAAAAATTAGCTTTACAAAAAAAAACCAACTTTTTTTCTTTTTTTCTTTTTCTTAAAGATATCATTATCTACAGGAACCCATAAAAATTTCTCCATATTTACATCTAGATAGCTAATCATTGACAAATATAATATTGTGAAATAAAATATTGAAGGTGAATATTCAACTTTTTAAATAGACGTTTGGCTCACAGCATAAACAACAGAGAAAAACAAACAGAACAAAACAAAAATATCTGCTCTTCTACAGGCCCGATCTTTTCCTCTCATTAAAAAAAAAAAAAAACAAAAAAAACAAAACAAAACCAAACAAACAAAAAAAAAGAAAACAGCAAACAAAAAGTAAGTGTATTGGTGGGATCAAACACACTGCTTCTAAGCAGAACGCCATCTACAAACTGCTCCCAACCAGCCCTCACACTGAAAAACAAGCTCTCTGAAGCTCATGTGAGTGGTTGCTGAGACATATGCAGGACTGGCACCATTCTCCCTCCCCTCTCCTAATGCAACATTCGCATTTTATTTTGAGACATGACCCCCATGCTCCCCTTCTTTTGCTCTCAAGAAACGTTGGCTTAGCTTTGCTCCAAAATCATTATGTTTGGCCACTGATGCATGGAGGCATACGGTTAGGGTGGAAAGATGGCAGTGTGCCTCTAGTTTCCATATGTGCACGTACATTTGCTTTCTTCTCTCTCCTGCTCAAACATATATGCCATTCACACACTCAGAAGTGGACAGAGGGCCAGATCCTTACAAGAGCAGTGTGCTGCATAACCCCTCGTAAGCCTCCCTGGAAATAAACGCCCCGGCACTTCCCTTTCGCCAGCAGTCTGAGAAATGCCAGAAGAGGAGGAGGAGGAGACAGAGACGAAGCTAGCATGGGCCCTACTGCAAGGCTGCTGCCTGCAGCCAGTGTGCAACGCAGGACTTGGAGGATGACGGGAAACACAGAGCTCCTCACAAAGGGCTCCAGCTTCCTCATGGGCACAAATTCTCTAAAATTCACGCCTCCTGTTCATTGTCATGTATCAGGACATGTGCTACAGCTAGTCTAATAAGAACTCAAACTATGCTATATGACACACACACACACAAGCACCCCCCTCACGCACACATATATGTTGCCAGGATACATCGGCATTCATGTAAAGCTTTGGAACTGTTATCCCTCAGCATTAAGAGCAAAAGATACTTAACTGGTACCTCGCTGTTAACTACAAATGTGCTTTAGAAGCAGCATTTCTTTAGATAACTTCCTTCTGTAAATATCACAGTGACCATAAAATATCATTAAATCTATTTTGCTGAAGTGCGCAGCCAATAACCCTGGCTATACATATATATATATATTTATATAATTCCATCCCCCACCCCCACCTCCAAATCTCTGTAAAGAAAGTCTGTAAAAGCCGGTGTCTCAGTGTGAAAGCTTCCTTGAGCATAGGAGTTTAAACAATGTACCTCACCATAAAAAGGAAAGAGAAACACATTAAACAGCTGTAGGCGCATAATCCCATACTTCTACAGTGTTGTGTCTAAATGCTGTGCTGGCTTGAGAAAGAGTTTGTGCACAAGTCAATCTGTCTTAAAATACTGCTGTAAATATTGTCATTGGTTTGGTTCTACAGTTGTGTCCTCCTCTTCATCCCTCTTGGGCTTCCCTTTCTCCTCCTCCTCTTCCCTGATGGCCTGAATTTGTTCTGAAGATTGGTGCAGTGTGGATTGCTCTGCGCCTTGCTTCTCTGTTCCAGCTAACCTCTCCTCATCCTCAATTACTTTCTTCCACATTTTATGGTTCTGGAGCAGGTGCTGAGTGATCTGACAGTAGATTTTCCTCCTCTTGAACTTCTTCTTTCCTGTAAAATACCGTGTGATGTTAATGTTCTGTGAGGGAAGAAGGAGAACAGACTGAAGGTGTAGGAAGTAGGGTGTGTTATAACATACAGGAATTGCACCAACAGATTTTTAAAATCACAAACTTAAAGATCCTTAAAAACTCAGAAAGTCATATCAACCCAGACCTCCAGGAGAAAACTTTTCCCACGCAGTCTGAGCCCCAGCCTTGTCTTACCATGGACTGCATGCTGTCCCTTACTGTATAGCTCACAGAGACATCTAGTGTTTGAACGATGATGCACAAAATATGTTTCTGAGCTGTTTCCACTCACTGTTTTGGGATTAAGTGCTTCAAGACAGCGATCATCTTACTCTGTAACACAGACATTAAACCCCCATCCCAAAATAGATCTCTGCTCACTGCTCTAGAAAAAAAAAATCCTGTGTTTTCTCACATTTTGCCTTTGATCTGAGAAGTGCTGTAGGAGAGTAACAAACTGAGTAAGCATTAGTAATCAAAGGAGGGAACCCGTTCCTATGTTCCCTTGTCAGAGATTTACTACTCTACCACTACAGTGAAGATGATCATAAAGCCTTTGCACAACATTGCTCCAGCAACAGAGTTTGATCACTGATGAAGTGGTCACATAGCCAAACACTATCAGGAAGTATCTCATATCTCTGCTTTTGATTCATCAGTCCCCTCCTGTTAATCTGACAAATGTTTTTGTCACTGTTAGTTCTCAGGGCTCCTGACACAGCTGCACCACAAGTGTTTTGCTTTCTGAAGTGGCTTTTTTTTTCTTTTTTTTTTTTCTTTTCCTATGCCTGTATGGCCTGTCCAACACGAATTGTTAACTCCTTAAAACTACAAAGCTTGAAAATTTTCCCTGATCATTAACAGTGGCAATGTCAGTGATAGAACTGAAATAATAACCCCTCCAAAGACAACTGCTGATTTCTTTTTTTTTAAAGAAGGTGACGTACAAGAATGTTTTGTACCAAATAAATTTGCGTGGATTAGCACTTGCAGGTTGCCTGAAGTATGTCTGTGTCAGGGTCCAAAACGTTTAGCCCTTGAAGCTTCTGAACTGGAAACAAAGAGCTTTTCACTGAGCACAGACCAAATCTAACTCAATCCTTCATTAGAAAGCCCTTGGTTCTCTGTAGGAAACCTTCAGGTTTAGCACTAATAAAAAGCCCCTACTCTGCCAATGCCATAGCAGGACATTCCCTCCTGGCTTTCCTGGGTGACCTGCATCTTGCTGCTCTCTGCAGAGACCACTGAGCACTTGCTGTGGTGATAAAATTTGCCTGAATCACTAAAGACTGTTTAATTTTTATATTTACAACAGAACTTTGAGAAAATTACATGCTCCTTTATAGTAACAAAATAAATCACTTTTAGGCTACCTTAAATTTTCATAACTCTACATATATCTCTGCTGTTTCAGTGAATTATCAGGAGCTACATTTTCTGCAACAACTATATTTCCATCTACCTAAATTTCATGTCCATCAAGAAAAACATCACCAACATCTCCACAACACGTGGTATTTATGTATCTCACATCTTATCCTTTTATTTGTAAGTTTCATGAAGGTTTAGAACATCCATAACTGTGTTGATAACAGGAACAAATTTCTAATTACTTTTAAAACCTCTATATCCACACAAAAAATTCTGTAGATTCCTAATGCAGATGCATACAGCCACAGAGAATTTAGCAAACCAGAAGAAAACAGTTTTTAATATGTTGGTATGACTGAGATGAGCACCTCACATTCAGTAAGAAGGAAGCAGGAAGAACTTCTTTGGCTATTTCAAAACTTTTGATACGTTCATTTTTAAGGTTTTGAAAAAGATACAAAATGTAAAAGTAATAGCTTGAATAATAAAATATTATCATGAGGTGGAATATCATGAATCCTAGGCTCCTGAGGGAATTGTGTGATGTAGTCACCAAGCCACTCTCCATATTTGAAAAATCATGGCAGTCAGGTGATGTCCCCAGTGACTGGAAAAATGGGAAGATCACTCGCATTTTAAAAAAGGGTAGAAAGGAAGACCTGGGAAACTACAAACTGGTAAGCCTCACCTCTGTGCTTGGAAAATCATGGAATGAATCCTCCTGGAGGCAATATTAAGGCACATGCAGTCCCATGGGACAGCCAGCTTGGCTTCACCAAGGGTAAATCGTGCCTAACCAATCTGGTGGTCTTCTGTGATGGAGTAACTGCATCAGTCAACAAGGGAAGACTGACTGATGCCATCTACTTGGACTTCTGTAAGCCCTTTGACACAGTCCCACACAACATCCTAATCCCTAAATTGGAGAGATACGGATTGAAGGGCGGACCAGCTGGTATATAAGGAATTGGCTTGACAGCTGCACCCAGAGAGTAGTGGTCAATAGTTCTATGTCCAGATGGAGACTGGTTATGATTGGTGTCCCTCAGGGGTCTGTCTTGGGACCAGTGCTTTTCAATATCTTCTTCAATGACATACATGATGGGATTCAGTGCAGCCTCAGCAAGTTTGCAGATGACACCGAACTGAGTGGTACAGTTGATACCAAAGAAGGAAGGGATGCCATTCAAAGGGACCTGGGCAGGCTGGAGAAGTGGGCCAACATGAACTGCATGAGGTTCAACAAGTCCAAGTGCAAGGAGCTGCACCTGGGTCAGGACACTCCAAGACAGGAGTACGGCCTGAGAGAAGAACTCACTGAGACCAGCCATGCAGAGAAAGACTTGGAGGACTTGAGGGTTCTGGTGGATGAAAGGCTCAACATGAGCCAGCAGTGTGTGCTTGCAGCCCAGAAGGCCAACTGCATCCTGGGCTGCATCAAAACAGGTGTGAACAGCAGGTCAAGGGAGGTGATTGTCCCCTTCTACTCTGCCCTTGTGAGGCCCCACCTGGAGTACTGCATCCAGGTTTGGGGCCCCCAGCACAAGAAAGAAGCGGACCTGTTAGAGTGAGTCCAGAGAAGGGCTACAAAGATGATCAGAGGACTGGAGCATCTCTCCTATGAAAAAGGGTGAGAGAGCTGGGGATGTTCAGCCTGGACAAGAGAAGGCTCTAGGGAGACCTTTCAATTGAGACCTTTCAATTGAGACTTTTCATTGAGACCTTTCAATACTTAAAGGAGTCTTTATGGATGGAGAAGGACGCTTTACTCGGGTAGATAATGATAAGACAAGGGGGAATGCTCTTAACCTAAAAAAGGGTAGATTTAGACTAGTCATTAGGAGGAAATTCTTCACTGTATGGGTAGTGAGGCACTGGAACAAGTTGCCAAGAGAAGTTGTGGATGCCTCATCCCTGGAGGTGTTCAAGGCCAGGCTGGATGGGACATTGGCCAGCCTGATCTAGTGGGTGGCATCCCTGCCTATGGCAGGGGTGTTGGAGTTAGATGATCTTTAAGGTCCCTTCCAACCCAAGCCATTCTATGATTCTATGATATGATTCTATGAATATTGAAAAGAAAACAGAAGATGACTAAAAAATGGTTGGTTTTCAGTATGACAAGTGTTAATGATGACCCGTGCTTTTAACTTAAAAGCAGCATTGTTGGACTTGACTAGCAGGGACACAGAATATTACACAATACAGCAATGAGATGAATGGCAACTAAGAATGTAAAAGTAAGGCTAGACCCTAGAATGGATAAATGAGAACACACTTCATCTTTCTTCTTAATACAGAAACGTCAGTTTCAATGCTTTGGGGTCTCTGTTGGTTACCAACCTTATAGCTTTTCATCTGGTAGACAATTCCATAAATGTGAACCTGCCACAGAAATGTGTAGTTCTGTCTGGTATTAGAGAGATGATCCTGTAGAGCTGGTGGATGCTAAAATAAACCTGTGCACACTATATTATTTAATGTTTCCTTTGAACTTTGGGCATGAAACGATATGGGGAAGAATAGAAAAGTTAAGGTTGTTAGAGAAAAGGCTATGTATCAGTGTTTCACTAGGGCAATAAAGGCTGGTGCTTTCTAGACAGATGAGATACAGGGAAGGGAGTGCCAATGTGACTAACCTCATGACAACTTCACCAAGGACAGCGCTGAATCACTGTGACTCTGGAGAGGTTCACGTAGAACATGACTCTACGCTTTTACAATATGACTTCTTAGTTTTTGGTCATAATATGGAACTTTTTCTGTTGAAAAAAATAAGTGTGAGTAACTTACTAGATTCAGCATTTTCACACGTTTCCATTTCTGCTGTATCTTCCTCTTCATGCTCATCAGTGTCTCCTGATTCATCACTATCTTCTATCCATTTTCCTGGCATCAGCCCTGCTGAGTCATAGGAGTTACACAGTGGTCCCACAATGTGAGTGATGAAAGATTCCTGAAGGTGTGCCAGCTGAGGAGCAGAGCGATCCATGAAAGGACTGATAGGCAGGCCCAAGCTAGCCTCTTCATCACCCTGGAGAAGAAAAACAGCAGTAATTTCTCTGAAGTGAATGAAAGAAAAACTGTGTCATGAAAAGGAGCAATGCACATCAAACCAATTAAAAATGATGAAAGAAAAATAGTTCTACTGTAATGCCACTTCCATACCATGCCAGAGTGACATTATTATAGTGCCATCATCTCAAATGATTCATTGAAGTTACAGCTCTTTTCTTGTAAGAGGACCCACTACCAACAGTGTGAATTTAACAAGAATGTTACTTTGATGACTGCTCAAAATGATGCCCACCACCACTGTCCTGTACTTTGCACTGAGTTTGAAAGTTTGAAAACTGATGATTTCCTGATTTCTTTACATTATTTTCAGAAACGTTTTCTGATTTTGTGATTGTTAGCTCATTCTCCTTGTACTCAGCCAACTGTTTGCAGGGGACAAAACTGAATTGCTGCAAGCCAGAGCCATCTCATTGACCTAGTTTTCTTATGGATTTTGTCCTTATTACACATTTCTTAAAACAAAGAACTCCTTTTGGCTTTGGGTCATAATTATCTGCTTTCTGGAAATACTAGAATGATCCCCATCAAAGTAGGCATAACTCAGAAGCAGTAAATCTTTCCCATAAAGCTTTTTGCTATCTTTTCTTGGGGAGAGAGAGATGAGAGGGGGTATAGGAAGACTTATTTGCCTCCTCTCATGATGTGAAAAAGGTCGAACTTTCTTGCAGTAGAAAGTCTGATATTCTCACTCACCCCTACCATAGCAAAGCCTCTGGTGATATCAGCGAGTTTTCAGCTGAGTAGACATGTCAAGACTGAATGCCACTTCCCCAGTAAAACAAACAAACAAACAAACAAACAACAACAACAAAAAACACACACAAAAAAACACATCCCTTTAATCAAACCTGTTATGCAAATTAAGACACTAATACAACATGGAGGGCTATTTTTTGAGAATACAGATTAGAATCTGCGCAGACATATTCACTTTCCATGAATTTACATGTTGCCTGAATTTATTTCCTGGCAATCTAAATTTTCCAAAAGTCAGAGACAATGTTATCTGGTCAACAACTCATTGATAGCTTGGAAGGTCAATGAATGAGAGTTCGATTTTGAAGCATGTACCACAAACATCTCACTTCCTTGTGGTTTGTTTTGTTTTTATTTTTGTAATAACCTACCAAAAACATTATACTCAATCATTAAATGCAGAATATTAGTCTTAACAAAACACTGAAACATGTCATCCATCCTTGAAATAACAAGCAAATTAAAAAGAAGTGGCAACTCGCTCTTCTTCACAGTAACACATTTGAGATTTCATAGTTGTCACTAGTGGGAAGAAAGCTGACTATTAAAATGTTTACAAGTTCTTTTTTCATGTCCAGTTAAAACATGATTTATTATGTGAAGTATATTGCAGCGCATTTTTTGATTCTTTTTAATGTAAGTCTAGCCTAACTTTGAATAAATATGCTGAACACGTGGAGGGAAAAAATGAAACATACTGTAACAATATGGTGCAGGTTTTTGAACAATTATATGCAAAACACTTGTTATTTTATGGGAGTTAAATTCTTCAGAGGAATCAGTGTTTATTAAAGGAAACCCAAGAAAGATATTTCACTATTCTCACAGCATAGGCTGAATGTAGGCTTTTTGATAACAACAGTTCTGGGGAAGTTCAAACTTCCCATAAAATTTTCCTCTTCAGAAGTGAGAAAAAGAATGCTTTTCCCTACTCAGAAGAAAGTTGATGATCAAAAGCATGGCGAAGATGGTTTAATACAACACATACAGTATATTTCATTAGAGAAAGTCGGGTTTTAACCTAGGTTAAATAAATTGAAAATCTAACTTATTGTCCTTAGTGTCAAAAGTAGGTCCTAGGAAGAATATGCTCTTTGTTTTCAGCCCTATCATAGAATCACAGAATTGTTTGTGTTGGAAGGGCCCTTAACAGCCATTTGGTTCCAGCCGGCCCTGCCATGGGAAGGGACACCTCCAACCAGATCAGGTTGCCCAAAGCCCCATCCAACCTGGCGTTGAACACTTCCAGGGATGGGGTATCCACAACTTCTTTGGGCAACCTGTTCCAGTGCTTCACAACCCTCTGAGTAAAGAATTTCTTCCTTATATCTAATCTAAACCTACCCTCTTTTAGTTTACTGCACTTCTACACCATTAACTACACTTCCTGACAACTACACTTCCTGACAGAGTCCCTCTCCAGCTTTCTCAAAAGTCCCAGTATCCTGTCAGGATGGCAACTCATGTCAGGCAAAAGACCAAACAGAAAATGTATCAGTACATATTGATTTCTCAGTATAGTGAATATACATCTTTTATTAAAACAAACAAACAACAACAAAAACAACAAAATCAAACTGACCACCCAATGTCTTATAATTCGCAGGTGAAGGGTTCAAAGACTTTTGCCCACAGTTCCCATGCCAAAAGTAAAGTCAGTAACGAAGATAACAAACGTGCTATTCTGAAGCAAAATTTGCAGAGAAGATAAATCTTAAGATTATTTATTTTTAATTACAGTATTATGAGAAAGATTATCTGCAGCAGTCCTTTGGAGCAACTTCCAAGAGCATGAAAATATTAATAGCACACCTTTCTGACTGATGGACAACGACATAGATTTTACTGTGGAAGAGCATCCTCTCACACATGTTCCTCCCAAGCTAAACTCAGAGCTCACTTTCTGACATGCTGATGATACCACTGTATTGGAGCACTTACTGTCCTCTGAAATTAGTTATTTTGGACCAAAGAAAAGTCATATCATATATATGACTAACAAGTTTTGTTTGTATGCAGTGGTCACACACATCAGCTATGATCATCACCAGAATTAGGTGAAGTACAATTTGTTGGGAGAACTTTAATGAGAATAAACAAAGAAAAGCATTTCCTGAAAGAAAATGTGGGAGATGAAGGTTAATTACTGCTGTTATGGGATTCATTCTCTTCTACAATGAAAAAAAAAAAAAAAAAAAGGAAAATTGAACTAACTATATTTGTAATATATGTAAGAATCTTTGCCATTTCTTTTACTCAGGACTGTTTAAAGAAATGAAGGACCTTCAGGGCAATGTCTTAATTTTGACCCTTCTTCCATTTCTTTACATACTCCAGAATGCAGCAGCAGAATAAAATCCTACTTTTTCCAAACTCTAAGTACAGTAAATTTGAGTAAAGATGACAAGGCTTTAAAAGGGGTTATCCTGTGACTTTAAGTCAGTCTACCCTCCCCTAGAAGACTGTCCAGTGTCTGATTCAGTGATTTAGCTTGCATGCTTCCTCCTGAAAAGACAGGATGTGAAGTTCAGTCTAACCAGCACATTCAAAATGTCTTTCCACTCAGGAAACAGAGGAATAACGTGGGAACAGCTCTGTCTCTTGCACTCAGCATGCCTAAATAAATTATAATGAGAAAAGTTTCAGTTAAGAGCACCCTTATACCTGGCAGGAGAGCACCAGTGCCTGGCTATATTCCCAGGTCTTTGTAAATCAGTCTGTGGCTGTTCTCCCTCCTTGTGCTACCATCAGCTGAGTCTTGCATTATTATTGCTGTTGTACTAACAAACCTTTGGAAAGCTGAAAGTGATGTCAAAAAAACAAAACAAAACAAAAAAAAGTATGAGCTAAGATCAACATGTAGGGAGCAGATATGGTTAGTCTGTAATAAAATGAAAGTCAACAATGTTACAATGGCATTCATATTCACTACATAAAGGTTCTATGTGTGTGTGCACGCAGGGACATGGCCCAAGGGGAAACTAAAATAACCCCTCTTCTTTGTTTAGATCATCTCAATAAGGATGTCATGTCCAGTTTTAGAGAGCACATGTCAACAAAAGTGTGAGCCACCTGGAGTCACTGCAGAGAAGAGCAATGAGAACCAGCAGATGTCTTGAAAAGATATGGAAGAAAGGATGAAAAAATAGTTTGTACTAAAGAAGACTGAAAGAAGGATGACAAGCCAACAGAAAAAAAGTAGGAAAAGAACAACTAGTTCACCATGTACATGGTAAGGATATTGACAGACTAGATTGGCTAAGCCTGTACAAAACCCCATCATCAGATGTCTTTGAGGATAAATTAGAAGCTTGAGTGCCATACGGACTATCACTGATCCAGCATACAAATGGTCTATTTGAACTCTAGGCATTCCCTTTAGCCCTGTTCTCTGCAATTTTCACTCATCATCAGCATTAGCACACTGCAGGACTGTTTAGCCCACAACATGCAACCAGCAGATACCACCTTGGACATGCATTTATTTACCTGTTCATAAAACTCATTGACAATGCCTTCTGTCCACTGCAGATGCAAGTCTTTGCATTTTGCAGGCCCGTTTATGTCAGCCAATTTGATGCACATTTGGCAAACCAGCAAGCGGTCATTCTCATTAGTCCAGTCAATCCCAACGTCATCATTCACCTGGCAGGCAGAGAAAGGAAAACCATGACAGTAATGCTCAATAAGAATGCATCCACAGAGGAAATTCTGCCCTGAGATACCTTGTGGTTCAGCTACTTGACAGAATCACAAATGTAAGCAGGTGAGCTAACTTAAAGTTGAAATTTACAATCACCCGCATATCAACCTATAAAAAGAAAAATAAGTGAAAAACAAGGAACATTGAGATATATTATGAGAAATTAATATTTAGCAAATAATGTGTCTGTCTGAAAGCATTTACTAGAAAAACAAAGAAAAAAAGCAACATTTCCATGACATTTTCCAAGAAATTACTACCTAATTTGTGCACAAAAATAAATTACCATTAAATGACACGCTGATTTTATTATAGCATGAAGATGCATGTAACAGGTCTATTTTTCTATTTGATCTAAATTTTTCTGACAGGATACATTTTTTTCCTTTTCTCAATTTTTCCCATACCTTCCACAATGAAATGTGATATATGCTAACGACTGCTTTAAAATCAAACCGTAACCTTCAAAGAGTCACAGAAAGGCTGAGGTTGGAAGGCACCTCTGGACTTGTCCAATCCCCTTGCTCAAGGCAGGGCCAGTTATTAGACGCTGCTCAAGATCGCACCCAGTTGGATTTTGAGTATCTCCAACAAGAGGAAAACTCCACAGCCTCTTTGAGTAACTTTTTCCAGTATACAACACCTCTCACAGTAAACCAGTCCTTTCCTATTTTTAAAGAGATTTTCTGTGTTTCCATTTGTACCCCTTGACTCTTGCCCTGTCACCATATAACACTGCAGAGGTCTTGCTCCATATCCCATGGACTTGTGTATGTGCAGTTTGTTAAAGTGTTCCCTCACTGAAGATAAGTCTTCATTGCTCCTGACTTTCTCTGACATCTCTTGGATCTGGGATTCCCGAAGCCAGGTCTTACCCACAAAGACAGAGTCAGAGAAAGCACTGAGGACCTTGGCCTTTTCCATCTCCAAATGGTCAGTGATAGCAACCTTTGCTGCCATTAGCCACATTTTTCTATCTCAGCTTTTTTTCCTAAAACATCTCCGAGTGTCGGAGGGACTTTATTCTACTGTCTAATTAATTTTTTAAATTCAAATCCCTCCTTGAAACACAGCTTTAATTTTCAAGTTTGCAGTAGTTGAAAATGGATAGGAAGTTGTGTTATGACTAGACAAAATTACATGTCCTCTGTCACCAGGTCCCCTGTCCCATATAGGAGTAGGTCCACAATGTTGAGGGCTATGCTATTAATATACATGATCTGACATAACTAGTGTCAGAGGACAGTAAGTGCTCTGATGCATTGATATCACCAAAGTGACAGACATTGAGCTTCCTTCATTATTTCTTGTACTTTCCAGACTGCAAGATTTTCTGGTAGGAGGATGATTACATTACATGTGCTTACACTGACTTCTACTGTCTCTCTGACTATGGTCAATACACTAAACTACAGTTCAGCAACTCAAACAATAACATAATCATTTAGAGCTCAGCTTATCAGAGCTGCAGAAACTCAGATACAAACGTGTGAGGTCTGCTCTCGGAGGCCACTCTGGTACAAAAGAGGTTTTTCTAATCAAGTGTAAATAATCTCTTTTTAAGACAGTGATGACTCAGGGAAAGCTAGGATCAGCCACAAATACTGCTTAATATTTTCACTTTCTCCTCCTCTTTTTTTTTTCCTTTCTTCTTTTTTTTTTTCCCCCTCATATTACTTACTTTCACAGAAGTGAAGGTTTTTGTCCAAACTGTCAAAGGCAAAGGATTTATTCAGACAGCCTGAATTCACTGTGCTTTATTGTCATGGGAGCCCTATCACCTGAAAATCTGCCAGTAAGTTCAATACTTTAAGAGGAAATTAGGCAGGTGAAAATTGCCCTGGGGTTTAAAATTAAGACCTAAAGAAACCCTTCTGGTATCACCAGGAGGGATGTGGGACATGTCTAACAGGGGTCCAATGTTAAGGAGTTAAGACTTTTATGGATCTTCAGATCAGTTCTCTGTCCACCCTGGACCATAATTTAAGGCATTTCTTTACAGCTCCTTAGAGCCAAACAAAGAGATATAGGGTCATATATGTCATACATCCGTAGGCTTCAGACTTTTAGGATACAGATCCATCTTAAGCAATACCCCAAGAAAACATTTTATCTATGAAACTAAAACAGCTAGGAGGTCCCAATCCAGGACAAGAAATACACTGTGTTTGGTTTTATACAAGGAACAAGTAGGCAACATCAGCTCCCAAGAAGATATTATCCAGGTAACATACCTACAGCTTGGATAGATGGTGGAGTTTATTAAAATAAACTTATAGATAGTAATTTCCAATAAATTGAAACTAGATGACACCGTACAATAATTTTTAAAAATAGGTTCCCAGGGTTGTAATTTTATACTCACTGAGTTGAACATAAATAAAAGATCTTTACTGACCTTTCTCAAGGGTTTACCCATTGGGAACAAAGTAGGAAAGAAAGACCTTTTACTGCATTTCAGATCAGAATTTCAAAATCATACAATATCTGTGTTTTGCTAATAGAACAGTACAATTAAACAGATAAAGAGTCACATTAAGTATTTAGACATTATGGAAATGTGGTAAAACCTCTCCTTTTTTTTTTTTCCTTTTTTTTAAATTTTTTTTTTTTTCCCCTGAGTGTTTTGCTAATGTCTAAAATGCCAGCGGAGAAGAAAACAGTATTGAAAAGTAGGATGTAAGTGGCATTTTCATCAAATTGTCCTGTATTACATAATATCCTCAACAGGGCAAATTAGCCTTTCTAAATCTGCTTCTGTATGTTATCAACAGGACAACAGATACTGCCTTAAACCAACTTCTGAAAAACACAAGCATATATAAGAAAGGAAGCTGTGGCACTAAATTCAAATAGGTAAAAGAAATGCCAGATTAATATTAATCGGAATGTTTTACAGCAGTTGAGAGGCTATTCGGAACAAAAAGCAACACAGCAGCATTTTTAATCATTTAACTGTGATGCTACCAAGCCCTGGAAACTTTTCTGACTATCCACCAAAAACCCAAATGAATCTTGTTACCTTGGCATTGAATCTGGCAACAAAATCAAAGTGTTTTTTCAGGTCAGTAGCCAAAATTGCCTCAATGACGAGGAAGCGGAAATGCTTGAACTCCACATGGTCAAGGTTGACCAAGAAGTTGTATTCTGGCCTCGACATGAAAAGGTTCCAGGCAGCAGCAGCGTGGTGATTCTCCAGAACAGAGCGGTCATTGTACAGCACTGCCTGTGAAAGCAACATGGGCAGATGTTCAGCAAAAGAAACACCACACCTACAGAAATAAGAATGATGTGGGGTTAATGCATGAGGGACATTCAGGTTTGGTTGATTTTATTCTTTTTTTCAAGATTTTTCTGAGGTTTCAAATGTTATTTTGGCAGGAATAGTAGCTGCTTATTTATAAAATCTGTATCTTTCCCTGCTTAAGGGTCTTCAGTTCCTGACTGAACCTCGTCATGACAACGAATGTCTAACATAATCTAGGCATATATATATGTATATTTAATATACATGGGCATGGTCAATATTATCTGCTAGTGTTTCCCTGTTTTCCAGAACAAGTCACAGTACTAACAGGGATTACTGCCTATGATGTTTGTATCTGGCAATTTTATCCACATTAGATTGATTCCAAATGCAGAAACAAATGAAATCCCAGTTTGAAACCTGAAAACATGCATTCAACATGGCAGATTTATCAATGCTAAAATCCAAATTATTTGGTTTATGGAAAGAAATGTTGTGTAAAGTCTCATATATTTTTACACAAGTATATATGGATAGTTTCCACTGTTAGGACTTTTTTCATTACTTTTCAATTCAATTATATACTGTCATCTTGAGATGAAAAAATCTACTCTATCATAAAGAATAGAATCTATTCTTTATCCCAGATGTAACTTCCTTTGTTGACTTTTACAACCACAAAGGTACAGCATTCATTTCTTAAAAATGGATTTAAGAATAGTGTATGTCTTCCATCAGTCTATTTATCCAGCTAGAGTGTCAGAGCTCTTGGTCACAAAATATGTTGCAAGGATGAGGAGTATTACTATATAGACTGATACAGAGCAAGGCCAGGTGACTTCCTTTTGCTAAGAAATGAATTCTGGATCCAAAGTGGGGAGTAAATCCATAATTTCTGCATCCCTAACCAACTTCTCATCATTATACCACCTTTCGTTCTTTCTTTCTGCACAGAAATATCTTTCAGCAGAGTATGCTGAAGCCAGGCAGGTCAGCTATGTAAGGTAAGGAAAGATGATCTCATAATTAAGCCAATAAACAGTGCCTCAGAATTGCTGAATTTGACTGCCAGCATTGGCAGCAATGTCTGTGTAACCTTAGGTAAGTCTCAATTATTCATTTGTAAAACAGTGATGTTTTTTTTTTTCCCCAGTAGAGTCATAGTGTAAAGACACATTCATAAACGACTGCAGCTATTCATATACTACAGGAGCAACAGAAAATATATGTTACGATTGCGCACAAACTCACTTGCATGGTGCACTGGAAACTACACAGTTTGTTTGTCTGTTTGTTTTAATCTTTCTGTGCCTTATTGTGTAGAGTAATATTTCCCTTAATTTCACAAACAGTTATAGATTCTGTGACATTCAGCAGAACATTTGCTTCTCCTTCACAAAGACATTTTATCTATACCTTTCTTAACACTCCCCCTGAGTGTAGTGAGGGTGTGTAAGGAGACTTACTGGCAATCCCCAAGTGATTATTTCTTTCACTTTGATAAGCTGTTTCAAAATATTTGGTATAACTGTGCTTGATGTAAGCTTCAGGTATCACCGACAAGTAAAATCTGCTACCATTGACCTTCCAAACTTGGCAGCAACACTGCCTGAGATTTATTTACCTGAGGAGCACTTGTTGCTACCAAAAAGGCATTGGTCCTTCCAGGATGGTCATAATCATGCATGGCTGCAGCTACGTAAAGAGCCATCAACTCGAGGGCTGGGATGTTGCCAGCTAGGCATCCGTAGCTGTCATCTGTAGGTGTGTATGTCTTCGAAAACACATAACCCATATGGCCATGAGTGATTCCACTGTCAGAATCTGAGCAGAAATAAATAGGTTTAGAAAATTTCTTATCACCTTTTCAGTGACTTACTGAAACAGATGGGAGCAGCAAAGCAGGAAGAGGAGTGGAGGATTCACAGTACCTAACTGAAGAGTAAACATGTCCTGAGCTGAACACTTTATGATGCTGTGTACATGACCCAGTGCAATAAGACATGCTGTTGAACAATTTCAGATCCTCCAGGGATCTTCCAGCCATCCAGCAGAGCCTAGTCTCAAACTACATAAGGCATTAACAATAAGTTATGGGCCAACAGACATGCTGGACCTTTGTGAGTAACTCAATCTTCGCACTCCTTCCTCTAAGTGCTTCACCATATAGAGTAATTTATGAAATACTATCAGTTCTTAAAGTAGTGGAATACCATTTGTTAAATCAATTGGTATAGGTGCATGTTTTTCAATCCAATGTCTACACTTTACTTTTTTGATGATAATTCTCTTACCAGCCTCTTTTTGAATCAGCTTGAACATGCCACTGGCAGATTTTGAGGGAGATGCACTGAATGGAACTTGCATGCAAATGAACAACATCTTTCAAGTTACAAACACCGAAAGCCCCAAAACACAAGTCCTTTCATTCCACCCAGTTCACCTCAGCTACAAAGCCTCCAACAACATTTGCTGGTATGATTTCTGACAAAATTTTCCAGGAATAGCAACCTTTCCCACCACCAAAACATCCTGAAGAGTTTCATAGATGATATTCTAATGCCACACAAATGCACACACATGAAAAGTGGAAATGTTCTCTGTGGACCAAACTCCTGTTTTTTCAACAGCTCCCTCAGAATCCCCACAAAACACAGACAGGTCCTCTAGTTGCTACAGCTCAAGCTGGTGAAGTTAATATAAATGTACAGTAAGAGCTTCCTGTAAGTAGCAATCATAAAATAGCAGACAAAGGGACTCGTAAACTAATTGCAAGGTGGTAAAAACTCTCCTTCTTTGGAGATAGTGAGGAATGGCAAAGGAACACTTCACAACAGCCAAGCAGTAGCAGTACATGCCACTACCTGCGTGTCCCAGTAGTTTCATAATAGCAAAACAATGCAGGGATTGAAGATTAAAAAGTCTACACTGTTTCTTGTAGCAGCATTAGAAAGCACTCCTAACACAGCTTCCTAGAAGAAAAACTACTGAAAAATCAAATGGTAATAAACATCTATTATTATGGGTGACCGCAAAGGTTTCCATTCACACATTAAATGTAAAATATTAGGTTTTGGAGGACCAGCTACTTTCTCTTCAATGTTATACAAATATACATGCAGCATTCAACAGGCTATTGAATTTATAAGTCTTTATAACAGCAAGTACTGCACTCAACTCTCAATTGTTGGCTTTCTTCCAGCAAATTTCATGTCAAAAGCTTTAAAAAATACAACATATACACTAGCATATTTAAATATACCTGAATCACTTGCTGACCCATGATCATTAATCACAGTTGGCAGTCCTGGAATGGGCTGAGTAGTAAGGTACCAAACGGCATGCAGAACATCAGTTGCATGGATTCGGTTGTGATCTGTGATACAAAGCAAATGACCTTGCTATTAAACATGAGTATTTCCGACGGAGGGAAATCAGCACCATCTAGTGGGTACTGCATGACAGTCAATCGAGCAGAAAAATCAAATGGTATCAGAACCATGAAAAACAGCTGTATAGTGTAAATGCTCAGCTTTTTACTATGGCTCAAGCAAATTCATTAGCAAGTCTCACACCAGTCCAAAAAGAGAAAAACAACAGCAAAGCAGTGGTACCTGCACTGTAGGAAACTTTGTGAAGAAAGCATTAAGCAAGGAGTCTGACCCGCGCTTCCAGCTCCATTCCTTTACTCCAGTGGTTGCCTTTCACTAGTTAAATGTCATAGGCTAAGTATCTGTTGTTAGCCTTTGATTCAAATGAAATCATTGGGAAAACCCCATCTACTTCAGCAGATGGTTCTCCCAACTTCTAAACATGAGGCAGATAACACTTACCTGACTCTACTTGAGCAAATGTCGGTGCTGTGTTAATGGCTGCACTGCAAAGTCAAACTCAGGATATGTGTACACTGCACAGTTAAAACAAGTTCTTCCTGCAGTTTTCTGGCCAGGGATAAGATTTCAGGCCCTGACTCCTGTAATCTGGCTTGCTACACATTCTCTTTGCAGAAATGAGAGATAAAAGTCACTCCGAGGCTCTTTCCACCAAATCCTTCAAGGCCAGATAAACTATCCTACAATCAACACAACTGGCTGAAAAAGGAATCACACACTAGTTCAGCACAAAGTATCATCTAAACATACACTGGCAAAAGCAAACACGACGCTAAAAGAGGAGTAACACTTTGCTGCACGAGGACCAAAACATACATCTGGAGTAGAATCACTGAAAGGCAAGTATTTCAGCTTGTGATTCAGGCTAATTTTGGGCAGAGCATAGGTATATTCTACAGTGACTAACTAATGCTGCTAGCAATCTGCTTATCTGAATTATAACCTGTGGCTACACTACCATTGTTGCAGTTCTGGAAAGATGCATTTCAGAGGCCGAAGTACAGAAATATGGGACTCCATCACTGGATTGCCCCCATCAATATGACTCACAGGAGGAGGTAACAAAAACTCTGTACTCTGCGGGATGTAGAATGGTCTGGCATCAAGATGTGTAAGCAACCTGGTTTTATACCTGCCTCATCCTCAAGACAGGCAGTGTGCGGCTGACAGAGAGTTTCTTAGCACTGAAGCTGAACTTCACACTAAAGCTACCATTCAGTGGGAAAACAAAGAAGAAAGGAGAAGAGCTGGGATGGAGAAAGCACCCTGGGGAGCCAGATTTGCCTCTTTGCCACTGCTGAGGCATGGATGATTGCCTGTTCCTGCTGGGAAAATCCACCTGCCTCCTCCAGGGAAGCAATGCTGCTACCATATTTCTAACCCTTGTCATCAGTGGGGCAAAAGCTGCCTGCCTGCATTTGCTCAGTTTTGGCATAGGAGGTATAAAGAAGAGCTTCACCATCTTGCTAACCCAAGACTACGATGCTCAAGGCAACTGCCTACTTTGTCTACTTCTAAAATTGGCCTAAAATCCTGCCTGCTGAGGGCAGATGGGTGTAACACAAAGGCTTATTATATTCACATTTTGCAGTCACTTTGCTTACTCACTAAATGTGCGCATAATGTCATGCCACTTGGCCTTGGTATTTACCCCTTACTTTAACCTCTTGCTCTCCTGTGACTTTCTCCATTTAGATATTTAGCTACTTTTTTATTAGTAGTATTAAGTAAAACAGTAAGCAGCATAGGAATGGATATTTTCTGAAAAGAACAAAGTAAAATATGGAAGAGATCTCCTTCCTGCTGCCTTTCTTGAAGTACTAAGAACATCTATCCTGAGAAACTAATGTCATGCAAAACCTAGAGGATGGTCCTGCATAGGGGGTCTAATGCTTTTCTCTGGAGTAAAGGCTGGGTGAACCTCTTGTGAAACTTGTACTAACTTAATCCAGCAGGGATAGTCATAGTTAATTTTGTATGAATAACTCATTTTTCAGTTCAGCAACCAGGAGAAAAGACTGGTTCAATAAAAACAAATTGGTTTGGTTTTTACTCCTTCACAGAAATGAAAAACTGGAAGGTAAATTAATTATGTATTAGACAAAATATTCTTCTTGACTATAAAATTAAACACACATAAGAAAAGTCAAGGAAATGGAGGCTATATTTTTGTAAATAGCTAGATTTACAAAAAATCCAGAGCCCGTATGAGTAGTTAAGTGTTTAAAACAAAGAGGAACAGCTCCAATAGGAAGGACAGACTGTGGAACATCCACCTATAACCCCTCTGGCTATAATCTGCTGCTTAAAATCCCTTCTCGGATTCAAACACAGGGAAAGATTTGAAATTTGGTCTCTCACTTTCCCAGAAGAGAGTCCAAACCACCTGGCTTGAGAGCATTTTGAGGCAGTTTTCCTTCAATCCCTTACATTGTAGCTGTTCCAATTTGTATTTAGTATTTTGAGAGAGAGACTATATGCCTTAATAAGCCAATGTTTCAGACATTTTTCTGGGAGGTGGGAGAAAACAGGGTGTCCTATATTCCTCAGCACAGGAGTTATCTGCCAGCTAAAAGGGGGAATAACTGCCTCCCTCCTCCTGGAAAAAAAGAGTCTTTTGCAGTAGAAGTGGTTTGGTAAGTTTGATTTGAATTAGTAAATACTTTGGGAATGACTGAAAGCAAGTTTTTCTGTGAATAAATTATTCACGCTGAAAAATACTAGCTTAGCTGTAATTGCAGAAGAACAGGAGACACTCAGCTACTCGGTATATTTTGGCTTTACAAAGTATGTCTCTTTTGGTAGCATAGCACTGCTACTGTGTAAAAAAATCCAGATCTCTCACTGAGGGGGAAATGTTTCAATAAAATCCATCAGGGGCAGGGGCATACTTGCATAATCAAGAATACACACTTCAACAAGCTCTTTGTAAGTATAACATCTTCACGTGGCTGCAGGCTTCTACAACATTTCCCAAGAATTATTATTATACAACATGAAACAGTAAATGCAATGAAAAAGGACAAATGAAATTGTGGTGCAAAAACCACCCCCTGACTAGAGAGAACTGTCCATTTGGTAGTGACACAGCAGAAGAAAAATCTGAAGAAATATTCTTCTGTTAGTGCTCAAGAAAGCATGTATGCTTTCATGCATTGTGTAGAGTCTGCTATTATTACTGAGCTTTTCTTTTTTTTTTCAGTTTTTGTGCCCCCCCCCCCCCCCCTTTTTTTTTGATTTACACATTGCACCACTATCTTCTGAAGCAGTTTGCTGTGGTAAATTATTATATTAATCAATATCAGCAATATATGATTTGAAATTATGGTCTCAGCCAATACATATGAAGGTTTAATGAAAAAGGCATCTCATTTAAAAAAACAATGTATCTGGTATATTGAGAGAAGAAAGTCTTCAAAACAAAGTGCGTAGAAAATACCCAAAACTTTAAGGAAGCACCGTTGTCTACTGGGAATTGTTACTTACAAGGTATCTCCCGATATCCACATTCCAAGGCATGGAAATAGTTCATAAACTCCCTCACTGGAATTTTAAAGGTTTCAAACAGCCCCATGTCCTCAAAAAGCTTGTATGATACCTGAAAAAAACAAAACCAGCATTCTGCTAAATAGACGAGAAAGAATCTAAAAATTAGATACAAAACTCATTCTGTCAAATCACCCCACGTAGATGTGCTTTCTTCACAGTATTTTCTCAAGTGTACCACCTGATCCAGCTATAGCAGCAGGTACTTGCATTTCCATAGTGATGTGCTTACGCAGACAACCTATTAGTACCAAACAGTCCCCTCCATTCCTTCATTGAACCCTTCCAAATGTTCTGCTCTTCCTTTCAGGCATACGGACCCCCAGATTTGGCAGGCACCTCAGAAGCATATACACATAAAGGAAGGTGCCCAGAGCTCCTTTCCAGAGTCTTGTGAAAAAAAAATAAAATTAAAAAAAAATAAAAATCCCCATAACCCTCTCCGAGGAGCATTCATGAGTCAACTCAATTCCCAGAAAAAAGGGAAACAAGTGAAGGAATAAGAAAAGGAGAGGGTGATTTGAATCCTCTACATCATCTCCTTTCCCTCACTCAGATTTTGGCAGTGAAATGGTAAAACCGACTTCAGGATCTCAGAGGCAGCAAGTAGCTTAGGAGGCAGAGCTGCTCAAAGAGTTCATGCATGGCAAGATGACCACAGACATGCAGGAGAGGATACATCAGAAGGGAGAATGTGATGGATGAATGAGGGGGCATTCAGGAGAGAGGAAAGCTCAGAAATGTAGACAGGAGGAACTGCAAAATAGACAAGATTCAAGGCAACTTTGAACTTGACATACTGAACAATAGGACATTGTAAATTACTGTATGACCTCTTCACTTCCTTCTTTCACAAGTCAGCTTCTTTATTTATTTACTGCCGTTAGCTAAATTCTGTCCTTTTTATGTCATTTACCTGGTAATGGTCTGTCTAGGGCAAAGCAATTTCAAACATGTTTAGAAGGATGAGTGCTATACTGATAAGAAATTGTTACAAATTCTGTTCCATGTTTCACACCTGAATTCAAATCAAATGGGTATCCACAGATGTTTCTTTCTGTATACTGTGTATATAAACTGCGACCTATGAGCTACACTTAAAGCTTAAGGAACAGAAATTTCAACTGTCCTGCCACTGTGTATTTTTATAGTAAGAATAATAAAAAAGTATATGAATTTGTCGTCTTAATGATCTTTTCTTTGCCTCCCCTCCTAGGCATTTCCCACCAGGAAAAATCAGCATGTCAACTAACTCTGGCAAAGCACTGCAACAGACAGTGATGATGCAGAGACAGGTTGAGCGTGGTGCCTGACACCATCTGGGATTCCCCTCTAATACTAGAAACATCTGACAGTTGTGGTTCTGGTGGTGGCCTCAGCTCTTACTTCCGTTACTGCTATAATCACTGAAGTGCCACTAGCAAGGCAGTCAGAAAAATACTTGCTGGTGGTAATTTCTCTTTGTGGCCACTGCTGTTGGCCATAGAGCAAAAAGCTCTTTGTAGTAAAGTAACTAATATACTACTGAGTCAGACTGCACTGGAAGACACAAGCTTAGAATAAAACTAACCCAGCTTTGTATTTTCAGCTAATTGTCCCTGTCTACAGAGAGGAAGTATAAAGAAATATTATTCTGCAAGACCAAATCTTACTGGGCTGCTCTACCAATACTGGACAGGTATCTTAAATAAAATGTCATACAAGCACTTTTTTTATCCCCTTTGGATTTTCGGAGTGGAGCTGTGCAGCAGTTGAAAAGAGAAGCTGACTGGTGGATATGAATGATAGCATTATTCTTTCTCGTCATTAGAGAGCGTAAATATCAAGCAAATCATTTAGACATTTTGAAATCTTTCCTTCCTTCCTTTCTTCCTTCCTTTACAATGGGGAGGAGGAAGAGGCAAAGGAAGATCAGAAAAAGGAAAAAATGCATTGATGTCTTTCAGAAGGTCAACTGTCTAAATTCTTTCATTAACAAAAAAAAAAAAAGGAAAAGTGTGAAGTTGTTGTTGTTGTTGTTGTTGTTATTATTATTATTAGTATGTTATGTGAACAGAAAAAGGAGGACCACAGAAAACATAGATCCACTATTTGATGGGGAAGGTCACCTCACAGACAAGGACATAGGCAAAGCAGAGACGTTCAACGCCTTCTTTGCCTCCGTCTTCAGTGCTGATGATGGGCCTTGGGACCCAGGGTGCCATGAGCTGGAGGACAATGATGGTGGGAATGATAAACTCCCAACCAACCTTGAACGTGTGGGGGATTTGCTGCTCCACCTGGATCCATACAAGTCCACGGATCCGGATGGGATTCATCCCAGGGTGCTTAGAGAGCTGGCTGATGTCATCACAGGACCTCTCTCAATTATTTTTCAATGGTCTTGGGAATCTGGAGAGGTCCCAGCAGACTGGAAGCTGGCAAATGTACCAATTTTCAGGAAGGGCTAGAAAGAAGACCCTGGTAATTACAGGCCTGTCAGTCTTATGTCAGTGCCTGGTAAAATTATGGAGAAGATAATCCTTGAAGTTATTGAAGCGCACCTGGGGGAAAATGCAGGCATTGGTCCCAGCCAACATGGGTTCATGAGGGGTAGGTCCTGTTTAACAAATTTGATTTCCTTTTATGATGAGATCACCCATCTAGTCGATCAAGGGAAACCAGCTGATGTGATCTTTTTGGACTTCAGCAAAGCTTTTGACACAGTTTCTCATAGGATCCTACTGGACAAAATGTCCAGCATACAGCTAAACAAAAACATCATACGATGGGTGAGCAATTGAGTGATGGGCAGGGCTCAAAGGATTGTGGTAAATGGGGCCACATCAGGCTGGTGGATGGTCACCAGTGGAGTCCCCCAAGGCTTCATTTTAAGGCCAGTCATCTTCAATGTTTATATAAACTATTTGGAGGTAGGACTAGAAGGTATTTTGAGCAAATTTGCCAATGACACTAAACTTGGAGGAGTTGTGGACTCTGTTGAGGGTGGAAAGGCCTTGCAGAGAGATCTGGACAGATTGGAGAGCTGGGCGATCACCAACTGCATGAAGTTTAACAAGAGCAAGTGCTGGGTCCTGCACCTGGCACAGGGCAACCGTGGCTATACATACAGACTGGGCGACAAGACACTGGAGAGCAGCCCCGCAGAGAGGGATCTGGGGGTTGAGGTTGATAGCAAGTTGAATATGAGCCAGCAGTTTGCCCTGGCAGGCAGGAGGGCCAACCGCATCCTGGGGTGCATCAAGCATGGCATCGCTAGTCGGTCGAGGGAAGTGATTGTCCCACTCTACTCTGCGCTGGTGCGGCCTCACCTCGAGTACTGTGTGCAGTTCTGGGCACCACAGTACAAAAAGGATGTAAAACTGTTGGAGAGTGTCCAGAGGAGAGCTACAAAGATGGTGAAGGGCCTAGAGGGGAAGACATATGAGGAGCGGCTGAGGTCACTTGGCCTGTTCAGCCTGGAAAAGAGGAGGCTGAGGGGAGACCTCATCGCGGTCTACAGCTTCCTCACGAGGGAGAGTGGAGGGGAAGGTGCCGATCTATTCTCCTTAATCACCCTGGAACAGGCTCCCTAGGGGAGTAGTCACTGCACCAAGCCTGTTGGAGTTTAAGAAGTGTTTGGACTGTGCACTTAGTCACATGGTTTGAATTTTTGGGTAGACCTGTGTGGTGCCAGGAGTTGGGCTCAATGATCCTTATGGGTCCTTCCAACTCGAGATATTCTATGATTCTATTGTTATTATTATTATTGTAATTATTGTTGTTGTTATTCATTGCTCTGGATTAACCACTTTTAAATGCTTCCACTTTTAAAATCTTTCCTCCACAAACTGCATGCTGCTTCATGAGCTCCCTCGCAGTCACCATCCCATAGACTGAGCCCAGTGCTCTTGCAGCTGTGGAGTGGTCCCTGCTGCCAGGGGCAAGCCCTGGTGAAGCTCTGACAACATCCAGCCACTTGGCCCTGGGTGCTCCACACAGCCTTCTCCCTCCTGCATCCATTTTCTGTTCATCTGTGCAATGACCGCTAATGCTCAAGTAAATCATTTATAACTCAGATACTTCTGGTACTGCTGCCTGAACAAGTGCTTCTCCTGAATGATTTCTAAGGGAAGCTTTTATAGAAATGGGGATCATCATTCACGTGCAGCTCCTCTCTGGGGTGTTACAGGCACACGTAAATGTCTTGGAGGACATGTGCGAGGTTTAGGTCAGTGGTTCCCTATTCATTGCTTGCAGGCTGCAACTCCTTTTTTTGGCTCTTGTATGTAATTTCTGCAAATGTGTGTTCCTTTTAAGTTGTCAGTGCCCGGTCTCCAGCTGTGACAAACATGACTTCTCACACGGGTGGCTGTAATGATCCAGGGAATATTCCATCCCCCACAGACAGATCTCCCTTGTTCCCTTGTATAATGGCTGTAGTTTCTCTCTAAGGAAGTCATACATGATGACTACGTATTCCTCTTGGCACCACAGAGGGACCAAGTAACACGCACTCCAATGATGCCCCTCTGTCTTGACGCTGCTGGTGTACCAGCAGTGTAGGAGCACCACCAGCATTTCTTGGCCCTGTGGGCCTAGCAATAAAAGTTGGGGAGAGATCTTAACTTTAGCCTGACCTTTTTCACTTTCATTATTTGCTTTTCAAAGCAAATGAGCTTCTCTTCTGCAGGTTTTTTGTTTTTATAGGAGATGTAAGAAGAGCGTTAAGTGTGACTGAAAGCATTATCTAAGTTTATGGCCTGTTGTGAAGCAGCAGCTCAGCTGGAGGGCTTTGCTGTTCCTTTCTGAAATGGACTGGTATGTAAATTCCTCCCTAGCCCCTATTATGCATATTTGTTAGTGCCACATTTAGAGTATTTTCCACTATATTTTGCACAGATGTTTTTATGGCTGCTGACTGGTTCAGGGTCTCTTTACATGTCTAAATCAATTTAACTTTACAAAAAGGAGAAACAGACATCTCAAGCAGCCTTAAAGATGTTATGCCAGCATTTACTTTCTAAACCAAATGCTTCCCTAGAGGCACGTGTCAACTTTGCTCTGTTCCATCTCATAAATGGCAAGGCAAACATAGTTAATCCAGCTTGTTAATTTACTTATTTTTTTTTAATGGATGAGTCCACTTAATGGCAAAAAGCAGAGAATAAATCATTAGTGCTTTTGTTTTCCTTTGTTGATAATATCCCAGGATTTAAAATTATACAAGAAAAATAATACTTTTAGTTGCAGGAAAAAAAAAAAAAGATTTATTTATTTCAGTTCTCTTATTTCTAAAAATTATTTTGTTAGGAACATATGAGTAGGTGGGGAGAAGAACTAAAGGAATGATCTTTATTTTAGGAACAAGTTTGAACTTGCTTCATTCTGCTCTTAAGGAGTGAGAGTTAATACAAACAACTGTTACAGAAGATAGTGAATTTTGATCTTGAATATTATTTACTTAGGCTTCTCTATTATATTTCACAGGCTTCATTTTGTGTTACTGCAATAGTGATAATGTGCTCAGAACCTGATCAAAAAGCAAATATTTGGAAACAGAGTGTGGAGCTTTAGTGGGAACTGTGAGCAGCAGAGGGAAATTGTCCCAAGAGGTTCAAAACTTCATGCAACTTAGTAAAGTCCTTAACACCCATAGAAGTAGCCATGAGAAAACAGAAGAATGTTTGACTCATTCAAACTACTGTTTTTGCCATCAAAAACATTCTGGTTTTCCTTATGTTTCATTTATGACTCTGTAAGATGCTTTGCTGCTAGACAAAAACATGATGAAGAAGACCTAGAAGGGAATTTTAATCACTTGTTCTCCATGTATTGCAAAGTTGTCTCAATGACCACTGGTGAATGTATATCAATACCCATATCCAGCCACAGTTTGCGTATTTGTCTGAAATTAACCTAGAGAGCTGGTGGGCTGGTTAAACATAGATGTTGCTTGCCAAGCTACAGAACGATAAAAGACAGACTACAAATAAACTTAAAATCATGCTGTGGTTTTCCTGGTTGACCACTGGAAAATTGAATATAGCTGAATAGTAGTTAACCCCAAAGGGACCAATATTTGATATGGCATTCTCTGGAGCTTGTTGCAGTGAGATCTGCTTGACCCACTAACCTCTGTGTTTGTGTGTGTGGGTTAATTTTCGCACATACCAATAAACATAATCACTTCTTTCCAGCACTCATCACAACATAATGCCTTGCATTGCCTGACTGAAATCTCCAGTACAGAAAAAGATTTCCTGCATCAAAACTGAGTATTTTTACTGTTTAGCCCTCCCATGGTGGGCCCAAGATAAATCCTTTCACTAAGTACTTGGTAAGGTACGAGAACAGCTCCTGCAGAAAGGAGAGAATATTCAGAAGGGTTTACATAAACTCATTGGTGGACAGTAACAAGCATAATAGGTGTCTGTTTTTTTTTTTTCTTTGTTTTTTGTTTTCTTTCACATTCTTAACTTAAAAGAGATGGGATTTTAAAAGTAAGGAATTTAATGAGAAGGAGTTCATATTGTCAGCTTTGAATTAGATGTCAGGGATCATAATTTCTCAAATGAACAGCTTACAGGTCTTAAAAATACTTTGTCTAAATCATATCTCTAGATAAATAATCAAGCCAGTCATCACAGATGAGATACCCTTCCTACCTGACTGAGAATACGACCACATTTCTTTCCAATTTTTTCCACCAAATCAAAGATTGGAAAATTCCAGCTGTTTAGCTGCTCCATCAGGGGATCCAAGTTGTCCATAACCAGAGGCTCAGGAGCAAGCACAGGCTTGTCCTATGGCAGAAAGTAAAATAAAGATAAGTTTTAGTTCTGTGAAGCATCTCATGCAAAAGAAAAAGAAGTGGTGTTAAAAACTAAGGTCATGTTAGCATCATTTCTAAGCCGATGGTACTTTATTCAGCTCAGCAGAGATGTTCCCATTTCTACCAGCCCTACAGCTAGTCATTCTCCTTTATAATTTTTTTTCACTTGAATGAATAGGAAATTCTGTATATGAAACATCATTCTCTGAACTTAGCCATGAGAGACATTCATTCGTTCATTCATGGGAATCATTCATTCATTTCCAAGGGAGTCTGTCTTCTTCATTGTTAAATTTGCTGGAGTAGAGAGGGAAAAATGTTCACTTTCTCCTTCCACATCAGGACACATTCATTATAATCTATCACAGCTAACGGAGCATGTTCCATGAGAAGAATTATCCATCTTAAACTGAGACCTACCTCTTTTTCAAGGTCTGCAAAGTAAAGATGGGGCATTCCCCTTTGTTCAAATTTCTCTGAACACTTCCTTGCATTTCATTATTACTAAGAAACTGTAAATGAGTGAACCCTAAAATATCTCAAGAAAGATGCCTTCTCTCAGCATGTCCAACTCCAATTCAACAGACTACAATATTTTTTTCAAGAGCTCAAACCATCTTAAAATTTATTAATCCAGTTCTACAGAAGGCTACGAAAACAAACAAACAAACAAAAAAACCCCTAAATTTTCCTTCTACCTCTGAATCAAATTTACAGCTGAATACAGCAGTTGTGAGAAGATCAGCACTTGTCAATGTACTGCAATGTTCTTAAGTTATATGCATGCTCATAATGTTATTCTGTTCAAGACAATAATATCATGCTGCACCCTCAGGGAAGTGTTAATTTCTTTAAAAGTAAGAATCACTGTATATATTAGCCAGGATTGCAAGGCCATTGAGAATTTGAAGTCACTGAACAGGAAGACAATACTTCATGCTAGTAGATTGAGATTATCATTTATTTTCTTTCCAATCTATTCCCTTTAAAGACAAAACTAACACAGAAGCCAAACATTTCTTAAGCACCTAATGACAGATCTATAAGCCTGTATTCATTCATCAAAATGGACGGTTAGTGTCTCACAAGTGGCCAGTGCTTAGGAGCTCTCACACGCTTCAGTGGGTCCTTTCAATTCTTCAGTCAAACCTCTTACTACAAGGTATTAGCTGCTGAAATTTTTGCTTAAAATCGTGGCCACAATCTTTAGATTGCTCTGGGATTGTGTTAGTTTGTTTTTTCATTTCCATATACATTCAGTCTATGGTGACAGTGGAATTTAAACAAGCTACCTCGGGTGGTATCAAGGAATGCAGAATTATGGTCTCAGGCGCGAACGTCCTACAGACGGATCCCTTCCGTGTCTGTTCTTTGGAGCAATCTGTCTCATCATCATTTTGTACGATATCACTGCTGTCACTGTTGTTGGTCTCATAGTCAGAAGTGGCTTGTGCAGGATCATCTACAACACAAATCACAGAGCTTGTTATGTAAAATGACCTTCTGAATAATAGCAACAGGATCTCTGACTCATAATACATATGTGCTGCTTGGCTGTGTCTAATGTTGAGTAATCTGTCCAAAGACATTAAAGCATATATCCTGCAGACAGTGAACAATGGGATTAGGGATTGAAGAGCGGGAAAACACTTGGTGACTGTTATTTGTACTGGCAAGGTTAGACAAAACCATATGGAAAAACATATTTATTTTGCATTGTATCTATATTCTTCACGAGGGTTTTCCCCATCTTAAACAAGCAAAAAGGAAAGAAGCCTCAAAGGCAGTTTGGATGATCTCACCTACGTATGTTTTCCTTCTGTGAGACAGACGCATATTTGCCGTTCCAGCGAATAATTATTAAATTTTAAAGGAGGAGGAGTTTTTGATTGACAAAGAATTACCTGCTCTATTCAGGGAGTGTGTGGTACCATCACTTCTATCTAGTGTCCCATCACCAGCTTCTATTTGGTTATAGGGTCTGCCACAGCTGAAATACAACATCAGGAAACATACACCATATAAAGAATTGTGAGAGTTAGATAGTCTTATGTAAAACATATTCCTGCTCACAGTATACGATTATGTCACACATTTTAAGCTACGGTATAGGCTACATTCTAAAGACAAAATTATAAGAGTGAGCTGAAGTTTTACTGAAAGTCAGAAATGCAAAAAGACAGGTTTATACCTTAGACATAGCCAACACCATTAATTTGTGTCACCAACAGTTAAACTATACCATGTGATTTTTTTATAAATGCCCTTTTTTATTATTATTTTCTAAGTTTATCAGTACAAAACAAGCAAACAAAAAGCTGGCTTTGTACTACAACTGTACTATAAACATGAATTAAAGAAAACAATGAAAATTTGCCAAAGTGCCATACAATCTTATGTTTTGAACACAACCATGCTGAGGCTTCTTTGCTCAAAGTTTGAATACATTCCTCTTTAATAATGCAAATAGTTGTTTTGCCATTACTTTAGTGACAACAAACCATGTACAGCATAAACAAGGGGGCGTTTTGGATAGAACAAGAGGAGGGTGATTTAGCATCCAGACATTTAGCAAACAGAGTTTGCTTCATCATTGCCAGAGAAGAAAGACATTGTGGGAGGGATTGCAATAGTGAGGCCTTTCCAATGCCTGGTTCTTCCCTTCTGCTAAAATGCTTTATACCTTGTGTGCTATTCCCTTTAAGCCCTAAACACGAATTCAGTACCACCTGGAATATCTCAAATAACTATGTCCCAATATGATTGAATCTCAGACCTGAAGGAAGAATGATATAGCATGAATTCACAAGAGAAACTAACAAGTCTGAAGCCTCATTTAGCTTTTATATCAGATTTATATCAGATATATCAGATTTATATCAGATCTTCCCATGAAAAACTGACATTTTAATATCTTTCTCTGTTTGGACTTAGTATTTTGTGGTGTAAACTATACATAGCAGTCTTTGTAAAGAAACAATTATAAAATTATCTAAATTGGTCAAACTTTGGATTAGAAACTTTGCACCATTGTTAGTGCACCATATAAAAATGGCTGAAATCCTGATGATTTTGATGGGGTCAAAAACATATTCTGGAATTTGGTATGCCCTGCAAACATAACGTATCCCTGAAAGAATTCAAAATAACAGTACAAATCCACAAATGATACACACGGTGCACTGCCAAACAAATAAATCTCATATCACTCAGGTTTATAAACAAGATGAGAAAAAAATCTCTCCAACATTCCTTGTGGTTGCCATAAGGTCAATGATAACAAGTCAAAATGTAAAAGTTATAGAGAAATAGAGTCTTTGGTTGTGATACTACAAGGCTTCAGCATTATTATGAGTGCACCTCTTTAATTCCAGAACATATAAAAACTCGCGCTGATTTAGTATATCCGGTCCACATAAAAAATTGTATTAATAAATAAATAAATAATAAAAAAAAAATACTGAGCTACCTATTAGAACACTTGAAATCTGCTCTTTGTCAGAATTAAATGCGCCCGTGCAACTTTAACCCAATCCCCCTTCATATGCAGGCACTATAATATACTTCTTAATCACAGGATTGTTTAACATTTTTTTTCACAGGATCCCTGCCTCATCCACTAAGCAGAATTAAGAGTGATTACTTAAAAAGTATTTTAGTAGCATTGTTTGGTATACATTCTTGTTTAACATAGCCTTCAAACTCCATTATCCTACCACACTTCACTTTGTATGTAAGTAAAACTTCTGTCTTGATGCCGTTGCCTGGGTAGATCTGATTAAAGCACTGAATCCATTGAAACTTTATTTCCTCTTTTGTTGTTGTTGGGGGAAGGAGTTGGTGGCAGAGGTTTGCTGACTCTAGTATTAGTTTGTAGCAAGGCTTCTTTTTTTTTTTTTTTTTTTTTTTTTTTTACAGGAAATGTAGAGCACTGCACACCATGAAGACCAGCAAGCTACACTGTGAATACTCAAACACGAAACAATTCTTTTCCAGTTTTTGCTAATTTAACTCAGTTTGTCTTGGCCATTTCATCTCTTTATTGTGTGTGTGTGTGTTTTTTAATTGTTTGTTTTCTTTATATATATATATATGTTGTTTTTTTTTTGTTTGCTTGTTTCTTTATTGTGCTTATATTACTGAAGGGTGCGTTATTTATGTGCAGTTCAGTTTGTCTGTGGATATGACATCCCAGTATAGTAATGGCTAGAAATGTGATAGTGGTTATGATTTTTCAATAGACATTAAACGGACAGTGACTATTAATAATAGTGGATGTCAGTTCTATTAGCAGTCATTATACCATAATATTTTAAATAACGTGTTTGTTTCAAATAATCAACAACAAAGTCTACGCCAGCCAATGTCACTACTGGAAGTTCTTACACAGTCTAAGCATTTGAAAACAAGGAAATTAAGAACCAAAGTGTGCTATGCAACTTCCACAGATCAAACAAGATAATAGCTATATAAATGTTAATAAACATTTACCAGTGATTATATTGAAATCAAATTCTACACCTCTCAAGAAAATATATTTCATTACTACCTACAACAGTCTTACATTGATCAGGGTTTTTATTTATTTATTTATTTATTTATTGTTATTTTTATGAGATACCTGTTCTCTTTAACACAATATTGCCAGCAATAACTGTTACTAGTTAAAGTAATTTATTTAAAGTTAATTTAAAGTTAAAGTAATAATAATCTGCGTATGTAGTAATAAAGGCAAAGTGTAACAGGACTTATGTGTATGTTCTCATGTATAATATAAGTCTCATTTCAGATGAATCAGTGCAAATCCCAGTTTTGCAATATCTTTGCAAAGCACTTCATTTCTATTTAACCACCTAACCTTGCCTTAAAAGCCTGTCAGGATCCTGGTCTGAATTCAAGTGAACATGGCTCCCTACAGCAAGCTTGCAAACTCAGTTATGAGTTTTTCACAGACTTCCTAGCCCTGTACACAAACAACACAGCAAGACACATCCTAAGTCACATGGCTGAAGCCAGAAACTAAAAACTATTTTCAAAGATAGTTGGTACCTCGGTAACATTTAACCCAGCATATTGGTCAGACGACATGCTGTCTGCTGTCTAGCTGATAATCACAAATACCCCACTACTATGACCAAAAGTAACATCTAACCAGTAAAGTAACCTTGAAACTGCACTGGAGCTGGCTTCTAAATACTGGTATTTGCAACTAGACACATATTGAAAACTCTAATAATCTAACTTAACAAACCTAAAAATGGGCTGCCTTAAAGTGTGAAGTTAAACTATTACTGTAACTCTTAGCAGTCGGAGGAACTCATCTACAGATGATTTCTGAAAAAAATCCTAGTAGGATATAACCTGACATTACCCTAGGGAGGTCAGGATTCACCCCTTCCGAGCCAGTGCTCAAAATTACTTACTCTTCAGGCATTGCTAGAACACCTGTATCACAGACACTGAGCACAGGGCTACAGGACAGCAGCTTTAAAACCCTAGCAGTCAGATTTTTGTATCAAACCTCAGGTGCCCATTTTGAAAGACTTGGCCTGTGACTGTTCATGTTAGCAGCATGGCATGAGAAATTCAAGTTGTTAATATGAAATCCAACTTTCAGATCTGAAAGTTATTGATGTGGAATTTGTTCATGAATCAAACAAGTAAAAGCTGAAAATGTAGCTAACTGTCTTGCACTATAAAAGCACTTTGTATCATCAATCCACATAATTACTCACATGCTAAGAAGTGCTTAAATAATGTTAAAATATCTATACTGCAGCAGATTATGAGAATTTACATATGCACCAAAAGAGCTTGTTTGCAGGGACAATGTGAAATGATCCAACTCATGTCAAACTACCATCTTACCTGCTGCAGATAACAGAGGGGCTGATGATAGGGTCTGACAGGCTAGGTGCACTCTGAGTAGCAGTTAAGACTTTGTGTGGCTTTAAACCTTGCTTCATGTCAGTATCTGTTGAGTCTGGAAATGACACAGATGATGTTTTTCCAGTAGGACTTGTAGCAGGCGTCCCCTGAATAGGTGAATGGCATGGGGAGGTGAGAGGTGAAATATTTGGTGGGATACCTGGCAAGAGAAAAGAAGAACCTTGTCAATTAACAGTAGCAGCAGATGGTTGTATGAGTTCACTATGCATAAATACTCCTCTTGCAATATGCAGGCACTAGCATAGCTTCCAAAATGAAAAACAGAGAGAAAACCCTCCTCTACTCTGAGTCAAGCTCATGGCTGTCACAGAATGATGAAGCTCCATCATCATCAATTGTTTCTACCTTCTGAAGATCTGACATTAGCTGAAAGGCATGAAATGAAAGATGTGCATAAGAGGCATCACTACAGGTATCACCATATTCTAGTGACAGAGGCACCAGACTCCAACTAGACTGTTCTGCAGAATGTCTTTGCTTCACTGTTTCCACCTGTACAGGAGGGACAAGAAAGGCTTACCCACATTCCTATCATATTTGAACTTCTACATGTGAGATCACAGAATCATGGAATCATTTCAGTTGGAAAAGACCTCTAAGATCATCAATTCCAACCATTAACCTAGCACTGCCAAATCTACCTACCACTAAACTATGTCCCTAAGCACCACACCCATGTCTTTTCTCTTTGAATCCACCTTATATTTTCCAGTCTCAGATGGAAAGGTCGATTACAATAAAGCACAGGGGAGCAAACAACATCTATCTTAAAAGGAAATGCATTTAAATTGACATACCTCCTGACCTTTGTTCTAAAGTTTGAAGGAACACAGCCCCAGTTCATTTACCATGCTCATCTTCGGAGCTGAATGACAAAGACCTTGGGAACTTCAAACTGGTTTTATGTTTGAATTGTGCCCACTACCTAAATGCATTCCAGACACAATTAACTTAGAATAAGGTCCTATATTGATCTAAGTTTATGATATACTAACCTTGCAGTATATACGTGCAAAGTTGCAGCATTTTATCCCAATAACTTACTGTGATGTCAGCTTAAAATATGATTTACTGTTGACAATCCAGGAGTTAAAAATAATCTGTGAAGTTGCTACAGTGTAATTTTGAGATTCAACATCACCTAAATACACAAATGTTTAATTGATAATAATTACGGCAAATTGAAACTATTCTTTAGTTGGAACATAAAAACAAATCATAATTAAAAGTGCATGACTGTAAATATTTTAAAGCATCAAAATATCAATCTTCAGCATAAAAATCTGGGCCAAAATTTTTACTCCTGTGAATTGGTGCCCCTAGGAATTGCTAGTGATGGAACGGAGCTCTCCTTTCATCATTGGTTAGCTCACAACTTTGGGCAGCAAAGATTGCTACTAATGCTTTCTGAAAGTGAAACAGATGAAACATAAATCTGACTGATATGTGTGCTAAGTCTCGTTTTCCAAGTAGAAAATATTAACTATGCTTTTTCAAGTTAATGGGTTCATCTCTGAAAATCACAAATCTAAATTGCTTTTGTTAAATTCTACAATAAATTCCTGGATTCCTGGTAGTATATCTCCATTATATTCCAGTTTATTTTTATTTCTTTTTAATTTGACTTTTTGCTACACTTTTAAGATAATACTGGGTTAGTTAATCTTCACTACGGCATAACACAGCTTCCGTACAAGAAGAGATTTAATAGACTCTTCAGTTTGAAAAAGAGATGTAATGTGACAGAGCTAGATATGCAGAACAATTGTGCAGCCATATCTTTAAATTCATTTCTAAGTTTGGATTCCCTGACTTTTTCAATTTCAGGCCTCAGGCATGTATCAATTTCCATCTGATGTCTCAGTGACCAGAACCTCTGAATAACATTATCCCAGCATTATTCTATGTTTGGAAAAATAAAATAAAACGACAACTACCAACCAATCAAAAATCAAACAAACAAAAGAAGCAAACAAACAAAAAAATGGGTTCATTTAAAACAAAAAGGAAGGCCTTGTGATCATTTTCAACTGCAGTTTAAAGCATGGGTAAATTTTATCTTATCGCTCCCTTGTATAGGGAAGAGAACCATGCTATTGTAGATTAAGACTACTTCATGACTGTCTTACTGAACATTCCATTATCAGTGAAGAAGTCACCTTCTCCATTTCTTCTCAGTTAAAAGAGAATTTGTTTCTTTAAAGGCCCTACAAGTAAGTAAAACAAACTAAGTAAAACAAACAAACAAACTACAAAACAAAACATGTCTCTCTTCTTTAAAGATCTGTAAGAGCTACCTGAACTTTTTTGATAATGAACATACAGTGACAGACCTATGAGTTATATAATGGATTTGTCTTGGACATGTTTGTGTAAGAATGGTCACATGCTGCCTCCAGCTCCAAATGGGCTTATGTAGGAAATCTCAGTGAGGCAACATACAAAGGCATTTAATTTAACTTATGTTATAGAAAACACTCTTTTCTCAGCCCCATTGTAGTCACTGGAATTGCATGGATATAACTCAGAACTAGCTTTAGTATAACACTTGCCACATCATGTCATGACTAACCTCTATAAATCACAAATGTCAAAACATTTACAATGGCATCACTGTGAGTTACAGTATTTTAAGCCACTGCTTTTTTAAATAAAGTAAATTACTATACTCATACTGATGGAAAAACAAGAAGAGACACAGAGACCAAAAGCAGCTGCATGTGCTAATCACCAAGTTTTCTGGGAGCTAAGTGAGCCTGACAAAGTCATGGGTACCCACTCACCTTGCCGGCTCTGCCTTTTGGCATTCAGGTTGTTGGTAGGAGACATGGCATAAGATGTGGAGAAGGAGCGGCTCTTTGTGATTGTCATCAGAAGGGAGCTGTTCCAGGAGTCAGTGCTGTAAAATGAGAGTGCAAACAAACGTTGTTTGACATAGGAAAAGCCTACAGGGAAAATCTGAAGAAATTAGAAGCCACAGCAAGAACAATGTGGTACTGAGATGGCAAAATATTGCTGAGGAGGAAACCAGCATCTATCTGCTGGCTGAATTGTTATTTGTGAGGAGTATTCAGAAAAAAAATGTTTACAATGTAGGCACTCCAAAGCTGGACTTCCTTCAATGCTTAGCCCTATTCACATTATTTATACAAAGATGTCTTCGGTAGATTGTTCTGACAGTACAAAGAGGCTTAAAAGTAGACTTGAAATATGTTAAATTTATACTCTTTTAATGCCTCCTTACAACAACCAGAAGTACCAGAAGTTCTCAGTATAAATGAAAAATCAGTCTCCTCGATGTCTCTACTGCAACTGTGAAGACAGATATCCATTAACCCTTTGGGCACTAGAAGAGCTCCTCAGGAAGCCAGAAGAGGCTCAGCAGAGCCCTGCACTGATGCCACTAGTGGTGTGCCTTGTTGCTGGGTGAAGCACTTCATGCTGTCACCAGTTTAAGTACATGGTGCAAATCAAAAAAAACCTCCTGCCAACAGACCCTGCAGACGTTCATCATGGATCCAAGCTAAATTCTCTGAAGTAATAAGGAGTGTGGCAATGATGAACAAATATTGGTTCTATATACAAAATGGGTGCGTGGTTTCAGCCTTAAGGCTGTATACCAGAAGAGACAAAATAGTTTTGTAATGTAGGAGAATTGTATTGATCATTGTTTATGGAATGGCACTCATCAAATGTCAGCTTCTTGCAATGATGCAGCACTGAGTTTTATCATGAGGCCAAACGCTTCTCTGCACAGATCCACTAGGCCTCTAAGTCTCCACTTTTTTCTTCACAGTCTTGCATCCTTCCCTCACCAAGTGATAAGAAGACATACAAGGCAGAAGACAGCCTTTTAAAGCAGCTTAGTCCTAGTCAAACTTCAAAAAAATGTGTTCTGAAAGAAAAAAAGTATGTAATATCATCTTAACTCTACTAACACTTCACTGTTTTGGAAGAGTAAGCACTGTCTATAAAAATGTTTTTTGTCTTTTGAAAATTCTTTTTTTTTTTTTGAGGGGGTGAGGTGTTGTCAGTTGGTAGAAAAAATATTAAATACTGGCCCACCATAAAGAAAAACAAAAACAAACACATGAACAAAAAACTACCCCAAACCCATAATTTGATTTCTTAAGGGAAATCCACTCGATATAGAGATGACTGAGGACAGGAGTATGGAAGCTTTGTTATTTTTTCCAAATCATTTGAAACTATAAGAGGAACGTGTCTTAACGTTTTAGTGACAAAAGGATACAGGAAAACAAGACTCCTAATCTTAAACAGAGATTTCATAGAATCATAGAATATCCCAAGTTGGAAGGGACCCATAAGGATCATTGAGTCCAACTCCTAAGGGTGTTCATTGATTTCTAAGGGTGATTTTTGGAAATCTGTGACTATTATAACCAGAGGTGATTTTCCAGACTATGAAAAGACTCTTTTTCTGTGTTCTATGGCATGCTTGAATTTGGTACAGAGGAAGTGGCAGATAATCAAGATTTTTTTCCCCTTCAGTTCAAAATTCTTTTCCTTGAAAGCAAATATGTATTGGTCTGCCAGAATTTTTAAAGCTAGACTTACTTATGGGCTTCATTTTTTCCCCTTTCTGGAATTCATTGTTTCTCCTACTGTAAAAGAAGAACTGCATAGAGTAGGCTGGGAGGCTTGACAGAGCTATAATTATACAATTGGTGACATTAAATGTAGGAAGAATTGATAGCCTGCTTAGTTGGCTCATCAAGCATAGTTATATAACAACTGTAGAAAAGGACCAACAATAATATTTAATAGCTCTCCTTCCCCCTTGGATTTCCATCTTAGGGTGCTTACATACTACGTGAGAGTCTGGGATCAACAGTATAAATCAAATTCACCCTGGGAACCACAGATGGGTAACTGAAGAATATTTCCATTTGGTTATGGCTTCTTTATATTTACTTTTACTTAGATACATGGGACTCCTTGCAAAGGGAAGTTTGGCTAGCCATGCATTTTTCTTGCACCAGACATTCAAGTGTACTCTGCAGACTGCCTTGAGCACCTAGCCTCCCTGTATAAGAAAAATAGTGCTCTAGGGCTATATTCATGCAAGCTATCCAACAGCAAACACTGAGGATGTTGGGCCTTCTCAGGTCCTTTTGTATTCTCCACTACTGGCTCCAGATTTTGAATTGCAGAAAAAGAAAAAAAAAAGGGAAAAAGGGAAAAAGGGAAAAAGGGAAAAAGGGAAAAAGGGAAAAAGGGAAAAAGGGAAAAAGGGAAAAAGGGAAAAAGGGAAAAAGGGAAAAAGGGAAAAAGGGAAAAAGGGAAAAAGGGAAAAAGGGAAAAAGGGAAAAAGGGAAAAAAGAACATAAGTTTTCTGAGACCACAGCCTGAAATTCTGTTCTTGACTTCAGTGCCTTTGCTCTGCAATTCCTTCCCTGGTAGCAAAGCATGTTTGCATACTCTGTCCTCACCCAACAGCTCCAAGATCATAGCCCTTGGTGAGGTAGGGAGGGGACCTGAATTTCATTCTTGCAGGGTGGCACTGTAACTACTAGGCTGCAAGGCTGGCTACTCTCCGTCCTCCCTTTGAAGGTTCTGCTCCATTCTGATTGGAATAATAATAATAAAAAACAATAATGGAGCCAGAAAAGAGGAAATCCTGTTGAAATAGCTACGCCATATATCATAGTTAATGATGCCTAGGACCCAAGCCTCTTTTCTCACAGACAAGCATCCTTCTCAAAAGACTAACAGCAATTCAACTCCTTCCTTCACTGGTTGCTACTGGATTACATGCTGCTGCCCTCATGGAGGGTTAAACACAGTTCACCTGAGGCTACCTCATAGCATGGAAGTCCAAAAATGTGAGGAACCTTTGTCTAAACCACCTTAGGCCGGGGGGCAACTCGGTTAGGGTAGTCCTCCACAAATGCACTAAACCAGTCAGCTATCGGCTGTAAGCAGGCTCAACTTCTCTCTTTCAATTACATGAGAGGCTTATGTATTTTATAATACTGGTCCATGGATTAGGCCCTTAGAAAAAGAGAATGAGTGGAAGTAGGAAATATCTATTTTAGATAGTTAGTCATGAGGAACTATAGCCATTAGCTAAAAACCCATCTCTTCAGAAAAGTGAGGACTACTGTGCTTCTGGGTAACTCTGGAACACTTTCAGGGACATGCTTTAGCAACCTGGAACTAAATTTTGGGTTTGAGCACAACATGAATTAGGCATTAACTTGGTCCATGTAAACCTCTTTGTGGATCTAGTGCTCTGTTTCTACGATGCGCTATATGAACATACCCTTATGAAGTATATGTGTCATTATTGAATCTAGAACTTTTTCTGGCAAGACAAACAATTAATGTACATTTCCTCCAGAAATTTTGCTGCAATCCATTTCAAGGCTTTATTAAGTATTACTTTGTAGTTGTGATTCTCTCAGTATCAGCATCTGCTTACAGAACCCTTGAAAATATGGGGCATCTTAAATAAATTAGTAAATAAATCATAAATAGAAGACGACAGTTTGCATCCCTATAAAACAGCTGTATTTATTTGCTTCTTGTGGAAAGTAAGGAAATACTTTTTCACTAGATTAGATAGTTGGGTTTAAGAATATTTTCAAACATCATCTACTGGTGGAACAACATTTGAAGTCTTGTGCATATTGACAGAAACATGAATTATGACTTTAGCTTTTGAGTTTGTTTCTATATCAAAATTACAATACAATGGCAAAACCTGAATCTGAATACCAGAAGCTAAACGCTGCTTCAAAATTAGGGAATGTGGCACCTGCTCTTGCAGGAAACCTTGATGTTGCCCTTTTCATTTTCAGCTTTGCTTTCATCTTCTGGTAGTAACTCTTCCTTTGTAATTTTATTCCTAGATTACACTTAAAAATAAATAAATAAATAAAGCAATGATAACAAATCTACTTAGAGATTAAACCCCCTTTTTTCTGTTAAATCACTTTTTGACTTATCTAATTCAATGTTTTTCATTTACCATCCAGTGCTGGTGTTGTATTTACATGAGTTCATTTAGGGAGTCCTAAGCACTCATGATGTTCTGGAATTAAGTATGTACATGAGACACAGGGCTTGTACAGTGCTGTAGGGTCTTGTGACACTATTTCTATGGACAGAAAAACACTGAACTGCATATTTTAGGAAGTGCTACCCCAAATCAGGGTTTGTGTTCTGGAAGTTATTGACTATAGAAGGTGGAGACGAACTGGTTTACTGACAGGGACACATCATTATGTGTGTTCTTAAAAGTGATGTTCAGCACTTGGATTACCTGTTAGATTCACCTCTTGGCTAAGCAATATCCATGGAGGAAACCTCAATCTGCATATCAAGAGGACTTTAACCACATAACCTTTTATTGTTTCCAATTTTATTATGTAATTCTGCACTTTGCTAGCTTAAATATATTTTTCTTTTTTTCTTTTTTTTCCATTTTGCTTCCCAGTAATAGGTAGCAAACTGGAAATGATCTGACTAAAATTGAGAAAGCCACTTCTTTGGTAACCCAACTCATGGAGATGTGTGGAAGTTATTCTTCTACTTATGCAGTTCCTTTTCTACAGTATGGAGCTGTTCTAACTCCATATTTTGGAGTCAGCACTTTTAAATGATGGACATCACCGCACAAAACTAAAAAAAAATAATGCCCAAAGACAATCATAAAAGAGAGATGAAGTAATCTGTAACCTGGATGAAGATGATTCATGAGGTTTGATGCTGGCACTGCGATCTCTTCTCACTGGGGCTGGTTCCAGTGTAGGTAAACCTGTGGCTGATGTTGTTGTGGTCCAAGTGGAGGACACTCGTCTCAGCAGTCCTGGAGGCAAACTTCTCCGTAAGCGCTAGAGAAAAATCAGTTGCTTAGAGTTTATATAGGCTTATAAAAGCTTTAAACATGCAGTAGAAAAACATTGCTAGCATTTGATTAATTCTGCCTGATGATACTTGGTGAGGTACCTTTGGTCTGCATTTACCCAGGTATTACAGTGCCTACCTCCCACCGAAATCAGCACAGGCTGGTGCTTTCAACACTTGGAGAGTCTGGACCTTCCTCCCTATTTTAAGTTACAGAAAAGCTATGCATCCACAGCCCCATAGCCATACATGTTCAACACTTGGAGGTCACTGGAGTCAGCCAGTTTTGACAGTGCTCTTTAGAAATTTTAGAAATGATGTGGCCAAAGGCATGTCATCAGGGCCACAAAGACAACTGAGGGATTGAAGCATCTGCCACACACAGATAGGCTGAGAGAGCCATGATTGTTCAGCCTGGAGAAGAGAAATCTTAAGGGAGATCTTATCAATGTGAATAAATACCTGAATGCAAGGAGGGGAAGGAAGATGGAGCCAGGCTTTCTGAAGTGGTATCCAGTGACAGGATAATAGGCAGTGGGCACAAAAATACAGGAAATTCCATTTAAATGTAAAAAAATAAATTACTGTGAGGATGATCGAACGCTGGAAGTGATTCCCAGAGTGGCTGTAGATTCTACATGCATGGAGATATTCAAAACCCAGTTGGACATAGTCCTAAGCAACCTGAACTAGGTTTATCCTAGAGAACTTGCTCCAGGTTCAAACTGCTTGAGATGGAGAATTGGACTAGATGATCTCCAGAGGTACTTCCAACCTCAACTGTTCTGTGATTTAAAATGTCATGAATGTTCAGACATCAAAGGGGCAAGGCAAGAAAGGCTGTAAGAAAAATAAGGTAGGGAAGCTTCTTTTTTTTTTTTTTTTCCTGCTATACCTCCCCAATTTATAATAAAACTTTCATGATCTGACGTTTTGAAAAACTTACAAAAAGCAACACTTTACAGAAGATTTTTCTTGGCCACTTTACATTTTTCTTTCATCTGATTTTTCCTTTTCTCCAGTAATAGGACTTGTATCATTTTTCCAAAGCTTTCAAAGGCAGACAGATAATAAGGGATGATGATAAAGAGTCTTTGTGGAGGATTCTACCGTGATTTTATAAGACGTTTTCCTTGTAATTATTATGTCATTTTTATAGTTAAGAACTAAAATAAACGTCTCTGCAATAGAGAGCTTTGACTCTGTCAGAGGGTTAAGAGAGATAAGATGGAAGATACATGTGGGTCTGAAGCTCAAGCATACAGATAAATATGTTAACATGTTAACTCCATACCCAAGATACTCAGTGTCAGATGCTTAAGGTAAAGACCCTAAATCTATATTTAGACACATAAATAAAGGACTGCAAACATTAGTTTTATGAACCATAATGCATTCAGGTCAGTGAATTCTTCAGTCAAATTACTCCTCTGTAGCATTAACTCATTTCTTCATCCTTCATTTCTCTTTTCACTGGGTGTTATGCAATCACAAACTGGTATGTGTTCACTGTGCTTGCTCATGTGATGGCAGTATTCTTCCATGTAATTCTTCTCCTTACAGCCTAGAGTATAGCCATTACAAACACGTACACTAAACTTAACTGGAACATGTGCTTCAAAACCTGTGAACATCCACTTATATGCAGTTGCTACACAGGCAAGAAAAGTAATAATTATCATCATTAAAATAGGTTTAAAAAAGAATCACAAGTGTTGCAATTCAGATGGCAGGAAATGCTAAAATGAATGCTGTCTGTGACATTTGAACTATCAAATGTTAAAAGCATTTACTGTGCAATATATTTAATTGTACATGTGAAATCACATGAAAAAAGTAGTTTGGTTTTGGTCTGGAAAGTAAATGCAGGCCTCGCAGGACAGCTAATTAGCAATGAACATGCAATACAAACTTCTTCAAAGCTGATATATTCTTTCTAGCTCCTAACTTCCTAAATGTGGATGGTTAACAATGATAATATCCCTGTTGAATTCCTGAGCATTCCTGAAGCCATCTGTCAAGGCAGTAATATATATATTTTTCCAGTTCAGTATTCTTTTTTGTCTCAAGATTATTTCTCATGAGCGCACAATATTTGTCATACTAAGTATTGTTGTGATCTTTGTTTGTTTGTTTGGTATATCATTTTGAACTCGGTCCAAAGCCCATGGAGGTCATCACTAGCAACTTTTTTATTGACTTCTACAGGTTTTGCACCCCTGGCTAAGGGAAGGAAGAAAAGGCTGAAATTCGTACAAAAATGTAAAATTTCAACCTTCACAGTGGGCAAAAAGGTCCCTTACATTACTACTTAATACCCTGCTGTTCATTGAGTTTGATTGTCACCCCACATGCAGCGGCTCAAATATTTTGAGCGTGAGGGGACTTTCTGTGTAAGAATTAATGAGGCAGACTTGTGATTCAGATGCTGAAAGGCTTTTGCTTATTCTGCTCCTGATCAGTTTTCTCTCTCTTACGCTCCAACCAACACCCACGAAGAAAACATGCACATCATCTGTGTGAATTATCTTTTGACAAATATCATCTTCTAAAGATGCCTGAACCAGAGTTTAGCTGGCCATGAGTTGAAAGATACACAGGGATTGTCTTGCTATGAAAACCACAGTCTGTTTAACTGTTCATATATTGGAGAGTATGATTAGTGCATAAAATGATAATCTAAAGAGATCTCCCATTAATCTAGTGCTATCCCTTAAAGAAAGGTCAGAGTTACTGTCCAGTACTTACCTTGGGAATAGCTAGTTTTTCCCCTTTCTCTGGACATTCCTCTGAGTCAGAGCAAGTGTAGTTCTCACTGAAGGACACCAAAGGATTCACCCTTGGTTTGTGGATGGCCTGGAAGGTTAACTGCGTATTAAGCAGGTTGCTCACTGTTCTCAGCGAAGTACACACATTGGGAGGCAATGAAGGATCTGCTAGAAGGTCTGTAATGAGCCCATGTGCTTCTCCCATGACAGCGATATCCACTGTGATACTGGTACCAGAAGACTGAAGAGAACAAAATTAGTACAGGTAAGGCAACAGAAATAAGCAACCTCCTGTGCAGTATCAGAGGTAATGGTGAACTTTGTTAGCAACTTTTGTTAAATCCATTACAAACAGAATGGAAAATTAATAGCATGAAATAATTCTTTAAATAAATCATGCTGAATAGATCAAGCATCAGGCATAACACTCACAGTCTGCGATGAGTTTAGAATTTCATCATATCCGATTTCCCAGCTTTCAGCACCTGCAGCTTACTTAATTCATCTGAATGAATTGTTCAGGCTCCCTACAGAGACATAGTCAATGGCCAAGGGCTATTTGCACAAATAAATTTGGAGACATAGCTTAGGATGGGAGTAGTCCCTCTTGAAAGATGTTTTTCTACTGTCCACAGAGGGATCTAGGACAAGTAATTTATGTTCACTGATTATGCTTAGATGAATTAAATGAATCCCAAGCATATTCTGAGATTTTTAAAATATTTCCATGATGTTAAAATATAGCATTCTGGTACAGTGGTCACAATGTTCTTCTCCAACCAAGTGTGTGTTGGGCAGTTATACCAAAATCAAAATAGAGCAAGAAGTGGATTTTCCAGTCCTTTTTTTATTCAGACAGAAGTAATGAGAATAATTACTCTACAGGCTTGTATGACCAGTTCAGGTGGTCCTTAGTCTCCCTTGGGTTTGAAATATATACCTACTTCACATATATCATTTAAAAAGAATTATTAACCAAAGTGATGTGTAAGCAGAAATAATACCAAGAAGCAGTTTGCACCACTGACATATCTTGCACACCTTACTCAGTACATGTACATAATTGTTCTGCACATTACACACTGCAAACCAACTGTGGTCCAGGCAAACTGCCTTTGTACATGTAGCCAGGCCACACATCATGCACACAGGGAATCTAACACAGCTGGAGCACTGGGCTTCCAGCACATGCACAAGAGGCTTGATTCATAACTGCATCTTTGAACTTCTCCAGATTTCCCAACATTCAGCAGCTCTAATTGCCATCCTTCCTGAAACCCAGTAGGGCAATATGTTACCACTGAAAGAAACAGTCCATTGCCAAAAGCACAATAGGTGTCAAATCTGTGAATTGACAACTATATGATACAATTGCAGAAGACTGAGGATCTTTAAAATCTGCTAGGAGGGAGACTGGATCTGTACAGAAGCAGAATAAATAGAAAGGCATCAGGCACATTGTTTGTTGGTTCTGAACTATGAATACAGCAGTGACATTTCAGCCTCACTAGCTGGTGCGCTATAAATCACCATAAATTCTATGTGGAGTCACTGATTCAAAACACTCCAAGACCGAACATTTTTCCTTTGCAGTGCTTCTGAAACATAAACCCAGTCCTACTGTTTGGGGCTTTTCAGTAGGCGTATGTACAGTTTGCCTGAGATTCCATTCCAGACAATTTTGTACTCACTTGTTTCTGTGTATATCTTAGTGAAATCTATGATACGCAGTTTTCCAAATGGGGAAGTTATGTCTGTGAAAAGAGCATATGGGCTTCTTGGAGTGGCAGGTACATCGCATGGAGAATTGGGCAGACTGCTTAGCAGGAGAGTGATCAGAGCCCTGGCCAGGAGTGACTCACCAGTGACATCATTTATGGACCTCACAGTACATCAAAGAACAGCAAAACAGAGCTTTACATAGCTTCACTCTCATGAAAGGCTTTACAAGCCATAGCAGAGCAAGTCTAAGGAAACTGATATATTAGCTAGGTGTAGCTAAACCTCTCCACTCTACCTTCCCAATCGCATAGTGTGGGTATCATGTCCTTGGCAATAGCTGTTTCACTCCACTGACCCAGTCCTTATGTCCTACTTCTTGTTCACACAAAGGCAGTATCAGAAAATGGAACTCCGCACTCCCCATCCTGTCATGCAACCAGAAAAAACTGCTTCTTCCTCACATTTCTGGTTGATTTTAATTTGCTATCATGACAAAGAAAAGAAACTGCTTGATATACTGAAGTGCTTCTTCATCCTACTGGAAAAAAAAATAAAAATGGCTGAAGTTAATTTAATGGCTCTCTTCATTGCTTAATCTCTCAGGAGTCCATGCTGAAGATTCTGGCAGATGCTAAAGAAAATTCTTAAATTAAAAGTCAAGGCTTGGAATAGGAGGAATTAATTGTCTATCTTAGCCTCCACCATGTAAAACAGACCAAAGGGGAGAGAGGGAGAATACATCATTCGAAGTGCGATAGAAGCCTCATACTTTCAGCAAAACTGCATAATCTACAGTTTGAAATTCTATTAAGCCTGGAGCCTGGAGTTGTTGACTGCTGATCAGAGACAGAGATTAATACTTCAATGAAGTAAACACGTCTGACTCAGCGGGTCATATGCAGAGGCCCAGATTTTGTGCTGCAGTACTAATATTTGGCAAAGCAGCCAACATTGTTCTCGTTGATAAGCACCAAGTGGGGCAAGGGAGAGCCTTGCTCTTCTCATTGGTGTATTTCTGTCACACGGCCTCTGACACATGGGGAGGCCTTGAATCTGCGACCCATCAGGCTTGCCCAGCTCCAACACCGGGCTCTGCTGTGTTACATGAGGAGCTAGTGTAGGGGCCACAGGGCCCCCAAACAAGGACGCCACATGCTGGGTCTCATCCTGCCCCTGGGCTGTGCCAGCACCTCACTGCCAAGGACAGCCAGCACTCAGATCAGGTTAGGCACCTTACAAACAGCAACACTGCTGTTGCCCATGTCCCTGCCAGGGGAAATAAGTTAAATATTGTATTATATGCAATTATTATAATATAAATATCATATATTGTAGTACAGTCTTGTTTGAACTACTTGTAATACTACCACACTCAATCCTTACAGCATATTTAAAAGGAGAAAAGATCATGCTTAAATTCAGTTTTAAGAAAAAAGCAGGAAGGGCTTCTCTCTTTCACCATTTTCAGTACATTAACACATTAACAACACATGCTAAATTTATAGTTTGTATACTAAAATTTAATTGATTTGAACCTCTATATAGGAAAATATTTGTTGTTGTTGTTTGTTTGTTTGTTTGTTTTCCTGGCAGTTTGAATATTTCATCAGTTTCAGAATGAACTTTGAATACTATCAGACTACTCTGACTAGATAAAAATACAGATACTTAAATGACTATTTCCTTAAAACTATTACAAATTGAATGCACGAAACATTTTTAAAAACTGTATTTTTTGATTCTCTAATATAAAACAGTAAATTGCTGACAATTTTAGATTGACATCATAGTATATATGCATATACACCGATGTACAGATATATGTACAGTCTTTATTGAGGGTACAAGTGCATACAAAATCCATGCTCAGATTTGATATGTGGTTTTCTATTAATGTGCATAGCCTCTTCATGAACTGATCTGGATTCTTTCCAAACCATTTTACTCATCTAAACACAAAGGCCAGATACTTGGGAATACAGGCATGAATAATGTTTGCAATCAACAAAAACAAACAACCCTCTAACTTGATTAAAAAAAAGAACAAACCAAACCAACCAATCAAAAGCAAACAGCCATGCTAAAGTGAATTTTAATTTCACACTGGTGAGTATTCATTTATCAATCTATGCTAATAATTGTGAATTCAGTTTCCTCACAAGAATTTTGGAGAAGGCTGGCTTACTGCTCACTTTGTGACTTCATTCTCACTCTGATTTAAGCGATGTCATGTGGTGACTAAAACCAAAGAGTTCTAGGGTATGAGAACAAGAAATTGAACAGACAAGAAACGAAAGTAAGACCACATCAACTAAACATGCTCTTTGATAACTAAGTTAATGAGTAATATAAGTTCCTTACAATGCTGTAAAACAGTTGGTATTGTTTTTATTTTTATTTTTAATTATTATTTTATTTTATTTTGCTTTATTTTATTTTATTTTGTTTTTTCCTTCTTTCTATTTTTAACTGGCATTCAGGTGGGTATTTGAGGCTGTGGTACCACCTGGGAATCCCAGTGGATTCCCACTTTTTGTCTATATTCAGGCTTCATTTTAGGTACAGAAATAAAAGAAAGGGGTTCTCTCCTAAAAAAGTCATATGGATTAAAAAAAAAAAAAAAAAGTGGCAATATGACGGTAAAAAGCATTACAGAACAGGGACAGACCCACACACTTCCTAGCACCAGCTGCAATCATCCATGTTTGCATGGGTGGGGGCTTACTGGGAACTTTCACATACCATGAAGTGCCTGTATTGCCGCCAACTTACAATACTAAATCACAGGCAGCATGTCCTACTGTCACACTGACAATTTTTGTCAGAGCAGGGAACTTTTATCTTTTAGGAACACTCTTAAATGTAATATGAAAACAATGTTCTGGTAAATTTTAATGATCACTTGGCATTTTCAGACTTGAATAATTCATTTTGGATTCCATAACATGGCTGGAACAAAAACTTTCAAAATTTGCATAACCTTCTGTATGCTTTTATATTACATTTTACAAAATCCCATTTGTTTTCTTCTACTAAATTATATTATGCAAAAGAAAAATCTGAGAATAGTTTTTTACTCACTAGGGGAAAAAGCAGATAAAATTGTGCAGAAAAAAAAAAGGAAATAAAAATAACAGAATCCTTTACTCATAAGACCTGATATATAAATTTGGTTTATAAATTGATCAGTTGACCCACCTGTGAAGCAAATTTGATGTTCTCATACGTAATGGATGCTCTACTGCAAATAAAATTCTGTCCCCCACCTTTCCTCAATTAGTGTTCTGCATATGTTTTACATGAAACTGGACTCACCTAGCTTAACTAAAAAAATACTACTCTCTCTCCACCCCACAATAAAGGATGGCTAACATGACTACACTACACAAAACAGTCAAAATTTAAGCATAATAATAACATAATAATATCAGAAAGGAAAGAATAAAACAGTTATCAAATACAAACCACAAATCATTTCACATAACTTCATGTTAAAAAGTAAAATATTCATTTGCTGTGGCTTGTAGAGGGAAAAGCATTAAAGGCAGAGATGCTGGTCTTTCACCACATTACACTCGAGAACACTCTGTAAGTGAAAGAATGGGGGAGACGGGAGAGGAAAAAGGAAAAGAGCAGCATCCAGCATATCTTCAATCTTCACACAATTATGAGCAACAATAAATCACAATTTGATATAGTTTCCAAGTCACATCATGAGCCCTCAGGCCAAGCTGTCTGGAAACAAAATTAAAAGCAAATATAATTCTCCATTATTTTAATGTCCACGGAGCGATTTGAAGGGTAAACATGAATTGGCTTCTATGGAAATAATGAATCATTTTAAAGGCGCCACAAACTTAACTACTCCACCTTTCACTGGATGACTAAGGAGAAAAGAAAAGCATGTGTACAATTCTTTGACATTCCGCTTTTCTGCATTTAAAGCTGCAGAACTGTCGTCTTACTCAGACTTCTTATTTTTATTTTATTCTTATCTTGTCCTAACATGAGATTTGTGTTTTTCTCTTTGTCTGTGAACAATTAGGAGATTTCTGAGGATCTTTTTTCGTGAAGCATAGCATTTCCACTTCTGTCTGGAGGTGAACGTGTCACAAGCTCTGTCAAACAGGCATATTCTTTGGTAGGACAGAATACAGCACCTTCCTTTTGTCCCAGCAAACTGATCAGAGAAAATCATCCCTAATCACCAGTGTGACCGCTGATTTTGCTGTTGATGCTTTAAAGCACCCAGAAGCACGTAACCATAAAACAATCTTGTGTGAGCCATAGGGATTACGGTTCTGTCCCTGGGTACACGGCATTTGGGCTGGCATCACCATAACAACTGAGCCCTTCCTGGTAACAGTTAAGCTGAGCTCTGGTCTGCCTAGGAGGAAATGCTGAGACCAACACACATGGTACACCTGCAGACAGAGCATTCACCTGCACCGTGCCATAGGGGTTCCTAGGACCAAAGCACAGCCAGCAGAAATTTTTACTAGTAGTTCTGCAGACAGAAGATCCAATAAAATGTGGCTCACTTTAGAGCTGTATTCTGTGCCCCCCTCGGCACTCGCTGCAGTGCGATGACCCCATTTCTTGACAACAGCCGTGTAGGTGCACGGTCAGGAGGAGGCAGACGTGCTGGGAGCTATGGGCACAGTGAGGAGCAGGTTTATACTTCTCTCCCCATAATCCCTCTCTGTGTTAAGCTTCCAGTCAGTTACTACCAAAAAAGGCCACTAATGTGGATCTTCCTCTGATACCCCATCATAGGTTGTAACAAGATTTCTAGGAAGATAATAATTTTTGGTGCTTCTTCCCATCTGTCAAATTTGCTTTAAACCATCGGACGGCACTATCACGTAATCCTACTTTGTTCAGAAAACCAGTATGAAAACAACACAATTTTTAAATGGCTCTAACATTTAATCTATTCGGCATAGTCATGACTTTGCAAATCATGAATATGGAGTCTTTCAGAAAGAGGCAGGGTTTGAGGAAGAAACACTTTGCTTCTCTTACAAGATCTGTGGAATGCATCTCAATGTTTACAGCAAACTTCATTGGTGGCTGCAGGCACCATCTCGATGTCCTGCACCCCTATTTTAGGTGGCAACATTCACAGAGCTCATGGCTAAAGCTGACTTAACTTCTTCCATTACAGGACCTTTCAGTTTGTGATAACTTTGTCAGCCAAAGAGCTCAGACTCAACTGGCCTGTGCCAGGTATTTGGCTGGGGTGAATTATTTCAACATTTGAAAAAAATTGTTCAGACATTTACAAGAATACTGCTGGAGTGTTTTATTCATGCTAAGAAATCTTAGTAAACTGATACCATTTAATCTGCAGCAGGCACTGAGTGTGCGTTAAGGCCTTTTGCCTTCCCTGGGGGAGGAAAAAAAAAAAAAAGTTGGTCTCGCATGATCTCTGTGGTTGGCTAGAAACCAGCCACTAAACTGCCTGAGGATGCCGCTGGCCCTATGTGTGCACACCTCCACACGCTACTCATATGCCTCATGTGCTGTGCACAACATCCCAGGGGGCAAAGGAATAACACATTTAATCCAAAATTTCACTGTCAGTCTCCAGCTCAGACTTACACCTCAATTATTCTCCCCTCTTGCTAAGGGACAAGGTCATGGTAATTGTTATCACTGCAGTGCTGTTATAATTGTTATCACACTGCAGTGATTGCTCCTCTTTCCAGTGCCTAGGCTTGGGTGAGCATCTCCCTTGATGGGCCACACCTGCTCAGAGGGAAGTCTGTATCAGAGCTTTAGCAGCAACATCTGCTTTAAAGCAACAATATGCAGGAGAGTCTTTTGCATATCATAGGTAATAGGCAACCTGACATTATGAATACTCAGGGGTACTTAAAAAGAAAAAAAAAATAAAAAATAAATATCTTAGAATACATTTTAGTCCCAAGCAGTTTTGGTGCCATCTGTAATTTTCAAGGGAAATTCATATCTTGCTCCCAGGTCACCTAAACAAGCTTTATTGGATTTTTAAAATGCAACAAAAGAAAATCTTTTTGCAGTTGTTGGCAAACAAATAAAGACAAAGAAAGATGCACATGCACAAATCATCTCAAGGAATGGGGTCATTAGTTTTGGTAAGATTTGAGACCCAAAACTAGGAAGCCTGCATCTGAGTGAATTCACGTACTGGATGTAACCCAAAGCAATGAAAGAATTCCCCACTGTCTATATCTGACAGAAGGCACCTCAAATTTACCAACTCCACCAGCACCAGTGTAAAGTAGTACCTGGTTTTCCATGTTCCCTTCTGCCCCAATGGGACATAAGTATCACCCCCCAGAAATCACAGGGGAAGGGGGCAGGGGGCTGTCACCCAGAGCTTGTGGTGTTGGTAGCACCACTGCTCTGCAGGACACCAGAACGGTGCAGGGTGTACTGGAACCAGATGCACTTGGGCTTGGCCTCAAGGTCCAGGGGAAGTCCCAGTTCAAAAAAAAAAGACTCGTGGAGGAGTTCTGGTGACTGTCTGCATAAGGCATTCCGCAAGAAGGAGCCAGGGAGAGCAGCTCCTGGATGGAGGCGAGAGCACAGGGCAAACTTCCTGGCGAAGAGCCACCGTTTGCAGCTTGGAAACCTTGTGGAAACTCTTACGCTTATGCTTGATGTTCTCAGCAGAGCCTCAGGAACTCAGTCACCCAATTCCCAGGGACTTTCCATGTGATTTGACTGCCTAAAAACCTTAAACTATCATGACTATCCCAGTCTGAAGAACTATTTGACAATGTAGAGCAGATCACAGATTCAGCCATAAACAGTCGTGGCTTATTATTTAAGAAGTAGACACAACTCCAGCTAAACTCAGAACTTTAAAAATTATTACTTTTCTTTAAAACACAGCAGATGGAAAAAATTATATTCTAAATGGGGCTCAAATCTGCTTTGAATAACACAGACTGAGGAATACAATTCTGTACTACAGAGACTGTCCTCAATTGTCTTACATTATTGTTCTTCAATTTGTACATCAGATGGTCACAAATTGGTAGCTTGAAGCTGATAGTTTGCATTCATGCGAAGAAAACAGTGACAACTGTCTTCAGTCTCAACTTGAGATGCAGTAATACCAGCTGGGGCCCAGCAGGAGCAGGACACAGGGTGCACACGTTGCGGAGGATATGCCATCTATTAATACCTGGTGATCTTACCCATGTGAGTCTACAGTTCCAATAACCCAACTGCCTGCTTAGCACAGGAAGCTATTTTGATTCTACGGTGAACTGAAACACAGCAGCCAAATACACAGCATGAGTTAAAAAAAATCCATTGAAAGCAATAATCACCATTCTGCCTCCTGCGTACTAACTAATCCTCCCACATTTTCAACTTGACAGTCTCAGTTACACTAGAACAAAGCCAAAGGAACTGTATATTCCCGTATTTCATCCCTTTCAAAATATCTCAACCTCTTTCAGGATGCAGCTTGGGAAGTGACATCACAATTATCAGCAAGTTGCAGAAATACATACGAAAACTAAAACTAAAACTAAAAGTTCATGTCCACCTCAGTCCTTTATCACGGACTGTTTAACAACATTAAGCAGAACAGTATTATTAAATACCACTAAAGTCATAATGAAAATATATTAAGATAAAAGATTTTTTTTTTGGGGGGGGGGGGCTGTCAGAGAATTGCTATGGAGAGCATCAAATATGTTCTTAAACACTAGAAGTGAGCTGGCATAAATTGGGGAAGAAATCGAGAAACTGGGGAAAAAAATGAACTCTGAGGTTTAAAGAACAATTCAATGAGTCTTGCAAACCAGAATAAGACAAAAATTAGAATCTAGAAAATCTTCATCACTGAAGTTGCAGATAAAGTGTCTTTAAAGTTCAGTTTGTTCTTACTGAAATTATGACATGGATTTGGAAATTAGCCAACTGTGTATCTTGTGCCATATTTTGCATGTGCCGTAGGAAAAAGAGCAGGAAGATCTCATGAAACACTCCAGGCATACAGAACATTAACGATATTTAGTGGCTGAGTTTTCAGAGAGTGCTTTCACTTAAACCAAAGGCAGGCATAGATACTCTGAACTTTTTGAAAAGGATAAAATCTGAGGTTATGAAAATCAAGTGATTGCCTTACTCAATCAAATCGGTCAAATTTTAACACTATTTTCTTCTCCATCAGTCCTCGTGGTTTGCATTATTTTATCTCTCCTGATTTAGAGTGCTCACACTAATACCAGTTAATAACTATCTAGCCTCCTCCTCCTCCTCATGACTTTGTCACTAATGAACTCCTCTGTGGAAAGAATTAAACATTTTTCTTTAAGACTCGGCTTTGGATTCTTACATCATGACTCATACAAGAAAAGCAGCTTTAACCTTAGGGACTTACAGCCCCCAAATCCTTCATCATCAACACTGAAGAGTTGTGATTTCTCTCAAGAACAAGCTACTTCAACATCTAAAACCAGGACGTGCAAATGGCACACTAAGCATGCACTCACTATATGTGAAAATCACCTACCTCTCCTAGGTTACATATGGGAAGATACTTCAATGAAGATCAGAGAAGAGAGAAACAGTAATTCATGTACAAGAAAAACAAAACACTATCCTCTACATGTCTTCTGTGATGTTAAAATGATTTTCTTTGCTTAGCACAGATACAAACTGACAGACCAGCAAGCCCTGAGGACTGTTTCCAACCTACTTCATTCTTGACCTGCAAGGACTTACTTAAAGACACATTAGGTTATTTTATACTATAGGCTTACTTTGCCTTTATTGTCACAAATGAGAAAAAACATTTCCATGCTGAGATATAAGTTGTACAGCTGATCACAGCAAGAGGTCAGTGGCTGCATAAAATGGCCATTTTCAGTCCAGAGCTACTGTTCTGGCCTACAATCTATGAACCAGATGCTAAAGGCTCTGTGACTTTCTAAGAAATCTCATCAATCTTTAACTCCTTTTCTGAATCTGGTGACTGATTAGTACTGGGTATCTGCACAGTTTTAGTCTAAGTAAAGACCTCCTTTCAGCTGGTGGCTTGTAGGTTGTGAACAGCTCTTGACTTGCACTTTAGAAAAAAAAAAAGAAAGAAAGAAAATGCAGATAATAACCCTAATTATGATATGTTGATTGCTTCTCAATTCAAATTAGAGATTCATCCATCTGTGCTTCTGATTCACGAACATCTCACCATACCAAACTCTGAGCACCTGGCTCAGGATCTGTGCTTTTTGATGAGGGTCAAAGCACTTCTATGCTTGGAAAGCTTGGATTCAAATTCATGTCTAAATTTAGCAGCACTGGCTTCTCATTTACAAAAGACAACCAAAGCCATAAAGACCAAAAAGCAGATCATGAAGCATTGGCTTTTACACTGGCAATCCATCTAGACAATGATTTCTATTTCTACACTGACATATGCTTTCTGTTTGGATGTAGGTGTTAAGAAAACAAAACAAAACAAAAAAACAATTGTGACCCATGTGTTCCATGTGACCCATATGTTATTTAAAATGCTAAATTTTAAAATGTTAAATGTACACATATTACTTAAGATGTTAAATCCCTTTGAAAAGTTGAATTTCAGTGATTCGTCTGAATATACCCCAGTAAGAAATGAATGATGATACATTAGTGAGTGCAAAAGAAGCCCTTATGATTACTGAACAGATTAGGTAGGCTGAATTTGGTGGGACAAGGTGACCCACTGAAACCCCAGCAGTAAGACTTTTTCTGAAGTGTCACAAGAGAAATACCGAAATCACATTTAAAAGAGAACAGGTGAGTGGAGTCTGCTTAAGTCATTGCTTCTTTCTGAGCACACTGCCCATACTCAGGCAAGCATCCTGCTAGTACTCACACTCTGGTACAGGTGAGGCTCAAAACACTCCTACCTCTGCTGACGCTGAAGAACCATGTGCTGCTACGGTGAAGCTAGAAGATAACTATCAAGTCCTACATTACCATAGAGTCAACTCAAAATAAAGAGCACCGTCTGATGGGTAAGTCACCTGCGGCACTGACATCTATTACTTTTCAGACAAGTACCTCTGCCAGGGGGCGTGCACATGCAAGTACATGCAGAACCAAGCATTTCAGAGCATGCAAATTCTGCTGAGGGTGGCAGCAGCACAGAGAGTGTACTACACTGCCCAGGCAGCTGGCACACAGCATACCACACAGGTACCAAATCCCGAGGGGTGAAGCCCGCCAATGGCAGAAGAGAGGTCCTATACACAACCTAGCCACCAGCTACCACTAGGCGCATCAGTGTAGAGATCTTGCATCAACGCAGCGTATCTGACTGCAAGAAAAGTAACAAGTGTGGAAACCTAAGGAACTATGGAGAAGTATAGAGAATACATAAAAGAAAGACCAGGGATCAGGAGGAAGAGGAAGACATATTGATAAGTTGAAATCAAAGAGGAGGACATAAGGAGGGCTACTTTCAAATCAGCTGGCATTAGTGCCTTAAAACCACACAGAAGTTCATGTTTCCTGGCAGATGGGTTAAAAGGCTGCTCTGAATTTTTAAAAGGATGTGTAGGAAAGCAGTATCAACATGTAAATCTCTCCTTTATCATTGAAAATCAACTCTTTGAAAAGGTACATCAGTAACAAGTTTTGGTAGTTTAACTCAACAGGAATCTTACTAATCAGTGGACTTATTACTGAGCTATTTGCTGATAACACTTCACTTTCAATCACACAAATTTGCCAAAGAACTGTCTTCCACAAAGAACAACAGTGTCCTGAGAAACTAGAAACTGGGTTTCAAGCTAGGCAGCTCAAGTGTTCTCACTTTATTGACAACTTTATTGTCAATATTATGTACCATGACAGAAAGGTATTGGTTTGGGAATTTCTGAAAACGTAAAGAGCCTATTTTATCTTTGTTTCAGCAAATTTAAAACATTTTTTATTAAAATATAGGAATGAGAATTCATTTCAACTTTGCAAAATTTAAATCTTCACTTTGAAAATGTTGAAACAAACTTACTCTCTTTTTTTTCTTTTTTCTTTTTTATTTCCTCTGAAAAGGTTATGACTTCTTATCTGCAAAACAGCCTGGTACCCACATTTGCACTTTTTGCCACATCAGACTTCTGCAGAGCCTTAGTGTGTCGCTTGCATTCACAGGTTCTTTGTTGATTTAAGTGGGGCTGACCCATAATGGACTAGACCCTGAAGATGACTTCAGTATTCAGGTTTGCTAAGAGTATTGACCTAGTGTAAGATATTTAAGTTAGAATTCTCCCTCCACAGTCAGCTTAACTTTAAGAGCTGATTCAGAATAACAAATATGTAAGACCACTTTGATCACAAGGAAACACTTCCTACCATTGGCCTTGTTGAATAGCCATGTACATCTCTCACTGCCAAGCTTTATGTAAACATATTTGTTAACCTACTGAAACAGACAATGAGCAAAATTGTTTGCCATACAGTACTCTAACAAAGCTGATGAAGTATGTGCATTTAGTCTTCCTACGTCTGTATTATCTCCCTGACTGCTTCAATCTGAGTGTTACCGGTGGTCCCAGACACCTCTTTTATTCTATTGAAGTTAAAAAATAAAAAATAAATCTACTGACCAATTCTCTCTGCATACACTCCTCTGCTGCTCCTAATGCATTTGGTGGAATTTTGGGCAATAACATAAGTTCTCCAGAAAAAAAAAAAATTTACTTTAGTTAATTATTTGTTCTTTTAAAAGAACAAATTCCTAGCAAAATGCAAATTCCTGTAATTGCTAACAAAATGCTAATACAGAGCAGGAAACATACAACAGTAATGCTCACACTGTGCAACACTGGCATTTTGCCAGTAACATGAAGCCTGCCCTTAATCTGAATATGAATTTATTTGTATCCATCTCATCTTTTATTGCAAGCAAAAATGGCTGTAGAGAGCAGAAACATTCTATCTGATATTAGAGCCAAATGAAACAACTTCACCAAATTAAACATGCTCAAAATTTATCCACTTGCCCTTTTAATCTTCACTGATAGATCAAAGATATATGTTGGATTTCCCGTCAATAAAATCAAGGTGGCATAAGAAGGCAACACGATGAGGTTCCACTTTGTTCTGATTTTTAGGAAAGATGCTTTCAATCAGGAAGGGATTTCTCTGACATGATACAAATATGCCTTTAAGCCATAACTAACTGCCTAATGATCTAATTCTATACAGACCCAAAGTAATATACCTCACACTTAAAGATGTTAATAGCTCAGTTTAACTTGGGGGATGGGAATTAATTGGAAAGAAAGGAATTAACATTTAGTTTGCCTTTTTATAAGCAGAGAAAAAAAAATGTAAATCAAAAGCTGTCTCTAAAGGCTAGCTAATCCTTCGTGTATAAAGAAAACCAGATGAGCCCGTGCCAGTTAAGAACAAACAGACAAGTTGCAAACAGGACTTCATATTTAACTCCAAAGCCTGATTTGTGTGGATTTAGGTGTACTTAGTAACCAGGCGAAAAAGATAAAAATCTCATTCTGACTCTACGTATGATTTAGGGTTTTCTTCTGTCCTTTAAGGGCTTGCTTATGTGATCAGCCTAAATGAGTAGCAATTAAAAGATGTTTTGCCAAGTGCACAGAACAAATTATTTTACATAAAACCCTTCCACTGACATACTTCTAACCACACACAGTAACTATTTTTGCTTGTAAAATGACGTTCATTTAGGTCTGTATAAACTATTTATGAATCCACCTTTAACACAGCACAATGTTTCCTCCATGCACTGAGCTGACAGCAGCGCAAAACTCCACACAGCTCCAGAAAAGCTGTCTGGCCTCTGCTTCCCCTCCAGCAGCTGCAGCCTCATCAGTGACGGTCCAGACACCAGCCCTTTGTTACTGATGAGAATATAACGACGAGATCAGAGCACAGGTAGTCAGCTGGAATGGGGCCACTGCCTCGTTTGTAAACCGAGCAATGCCTACCGGGAGTTCCCAGTGGGATGGAGCGAGGAAGTCTGCAGTGTCACTACTCTTTCCGATGGTCGCTGGCTCCCAGACCGTCTGCTGGTGTCTCGGGGGGCGGGGGGCGTCAACAGCACAGGAAAAGGGGAGAGGGGGCTATGTGGCACAAGTATGAGGACATCCAGCTGCTGACATGAAAAGCACAACGGGAGAAGGGGATACGAGCTTCACAGAGGGCATGACAGTGAGAAATTTGTGGAACAGCTGGTTTAAATATGCAATCAATGCTAAAGCACAGATACTTCCATAAATAAACATACCACACCACCTGGATACCTGATGCTAGGTAACTGCTTAAAGGGAGTCAGGGCTTCAGAAAGGGTACAACATAACAACAGTGGTGCAACTGAGCAGAACTTTTAATACATCCCATTACGATCGTGCGGTTTTATGTGTGGAAAAGACTTTCCTAGGTATCACCAGATGGCACTATTCTTCTTTCAAATCGTGACTTTACCTCTGTTGTGCACATAACATGCTACCATCGTTTTGGGAGGAAAAAATTCTTAATCTTTTTTTTTTTTCTTTAATATATATGTATTAGTCCAGTAGCCTCTTGCTGTTTGCAGTCTTTCCAATGATCTTAAAAACCTTGTATAAACAACAAAGAAATTGCTGCATCTGGGGAACATGGAGGGAATCTCATAACATTTTCAACTGACCCTCGTGTAAAAATGTTCTGCAGTAGAAGGATTACAGACATTTCTGTAGGAATACAAAACTCCCCAACAATAAATGCAGTGCTTGACAACTGTATTAAGAAAGCAGAATGTCTTTCAAGAAGTAAGTCAAGGATAGCATACGCATACACAAATATATCCTTTTACCCTCCATTTCTTATGTATTCTACCAGAGCTGCTAAAGATGCTAAATTAATAATTATGCTGTGTTTAGTAAGAAAGCATTCCCTAAACTTGGTTGAAGATTATTTTACTTGCTTAATATTTATCTGTTTATTGTAAAATAGAGCTGTTGAGAGTATCCACAAACAAATTGTATTGGAGGATAGAAAATTAATTAATATTGCAAAAAATGCTAATAAAGAAACAGTGCAAAAAATAAAAAAGACAGTGCTTGCCTGTGCACGCTCATGTAAGCATGATTTATATCAGCTTCTTGGATGTGGTTTTCAAGAGGATACGAACTGTTTGGCACCAAGTTTGCTATTAGGTACAAGGCTCCAGTGGCTATGGAAGCAAATGCAGAATGCAGCTGATTTGGAAATACAGAAAGGGCACATTAAAACTGAAGTCTCAAAACCCTCTCATCCTAGATAGGTAAGGTTTTTTGTTGTTGTTGTTTTTTCTTCTCAGTCCACCAAAGGACTCATCTCACTCAAGAGTTTACAAATTGGTAACTTCAGGGGCAAATTTACCTGCAGATTGACTCCTCTAACTTCAGCTGGTGTCACAGCAGAACTGAAGTTTGCCTGCTATGCTTGAGAGTTGAATTCCCTCACAAAATATATTTTTTTCTCCAAGCAACTCCCCCCCTTTCAGCTCCTAGAAGTTGACAGGCTGCTTCCTGTTCCATGATCTGTGAATCACGATGCAAACGCCAGTCGCTACTCCCCTGTGAAATTAAATTAGGTATCAGAGCACAGCATGAGCAATAAGTTTCCCTGAGACGCCAGCCCTAAAGAAACTGTACTCCCTCTTCCCCCAGCTGAATAATGGAGTTCTGAAAGCAAGGTCAAGTTGGTTATTACTCTTTGTAGTCTGCAACCTCCACCAGTCTGCTCAGAGCCAGCTTAAAATAATTTCTCCACTTCCTGGTCATGAGTATAATGGTACCACATTTAAAGAGTCCAATAATTCACTATATTTATTTGTGTGTTCCTCTGTAACCACTTAACACCATGTGAATTGCAGCAATGCTTAACATACACAGAATACCATGATAAATCACCAGAACTTAGTGCATGTCATACAGCTGGAAAATTGGTAAGACAAGGGTAAGCAATATTAACACATGGCTTATCGAGCAGGAAAAGGGGAGTATATGCTATGTTGCTGTTTCATGCCTTTCAATAGCAGTTTGTTAAGCCATAAAATATTCACACTTGGAAAGATCATAGGGTTATGTTGCCCTGTATTTTTTTTTTTCCAGACTGATGCTCCTTGGTAACTTACACGCATCTTTGTCACTGCAGTGTACTCTGAGCAAGGAAGCACCATGGGGGAAGCTGAAAGTGGTAGAAAATAAAACAGTAATGTATGAAAAGCTGGTTTGTGAACAAAGATTATTGTACATTCTGGAGCCTTTGGAAATTGGTTTAGAGGAGATTCAAACCGTGCTCGAGTCTAAACCAGACTACTTAGCCTCCTTTCTACATCACCACAGAGCCCATGGGATCCAGACACTTGCTTCATGGAAAAATAACAAGTGCTCCCACCTTTCATTCTCATTCAGAAATGCATTTCTCCTTCCTTTGGCCTGAGAAACCAGTTCAAGGACCAGATTGGTCATCTGCAAGAAGCATGAGGCCTCCACTGCCTTCTTCTTCAATATCTAGTCTGAGCAGGCTTTCCCTTCCTCAGCATCCACGTGCTCCCCTGTGGGTTTCGTAGGTTCATCCAGGATCATTTCCTCAAGGTCTCAGTCCCCTGGAAATCTAATCACAGTCCTTCTCTTCTGGTTTAGCTGCCAGACAAGGGCTGCTGTCAGAGTTACCACATCAACAGGAGATTGTTGTGGACTTCAAACACTGCAAGGTCCCCTGCCCAGCTGCTGCAGGGATGGCTCAAGCACAGCAAACTAAATTGGTTTAATCTTGTGCATCTGGTACTGAGTTACTAGTCATCTCTAAAGGAGTATAAAAGGACTAAGTTCCATGTCAGTGCATAGATCATGTCAGAATCCATGCTCCAATTGTATTGTCTGAAAACTTCAAAATCTAAACCCAAATAGCTGCTCTTTGCTGCTAGTACTTATCACAGTGTTCAGCTTGCACATTTGTTCTGCGAGTTACTGAATCACCTGCATCTGAGAGACTATTAAATCACCTCAGAGCCAAGCCATAGGTCTGTTTATTGCCCTAAGTTCTCAAAAGTGTCCTTCTGTCATTAGAAACAAAAACAAACTCTGCAAAGCACAACCATCTGGAAGCTTTCAATATCTGGTAGCCAAATGAATGTGGAGCAAAACCTTCATCTATGCATACCTCTTATCAGATCCACTTAAGGTAACAATATCCCACAAAAGGCCCTCTGGGTCTCTGGAAGGTGCAGAGGACTCGTTGCCTGTACAGTTAGCAAAAGCTTTAGACCATTTCTGGGAATGCAAATGAATAGGATCCACGTGACCCCAGTAATAAAAGGCTCCTGTCTCTTCGCAAAGCATTGAAATGCCATCTGGCAATTTTGTTGACGTCAGCAGGCACAGAAAAAAAACAACCACCTCCCCCAAAAAAGCAAAAGCCTTGAGCAGGAGGGGGAGGAATTCAGCCTCCCTCCGTGCGTGTGTACTTCAGGCTGGTGTTACTAAAAACCTGCAGCAGCAGCAGTGCTGTCAGCTGACAGAGCGGTAATTCTGTGGCAGCCAGCGCAGGCAAGCATGTTGTTTTCTCCCACGTTCACCTTTGCAGATCTCTGAAGAATGGGGTCTCTCTTGCTCTCCTTAAGCTACTGAAGATTTTCAGAGTAACTGGTTAAGTCTCATGAGAAAAAGACGTCCATTTTCTTGGGGGGGGGGGGGGGGGGGGGGGGGGGGGGGAGGACCTTTGCAAGCACACGGGGTAATGAAGAACACCAGGCATCTCATCTCTGACCTGGCACAAAGCAGGAGTCTGTTACCTCGTGGTACTCTCCCTCCATCGATAAGTCCCAAAGCACACACAGAAAGCAAACATCAAAACAACTTGTTTTTATATCACTGAGCAGTCACGAGTTCCTTGCCCCTCAGTTTAAGAGACAAAGCATTATGCTACGTGAACTATATCCTCTCCATTATTCTGTCTTGTCACAGTCAGGTTGCTGAAAGTTTGTACGCAGGGAACAAATCTCTCAGGGTAGACTGCAGAGAAAGATATAAGGCTTCCAGCAACACCTTGGTAAATTTGCAGAGTATGGAAAAAGTACTACTCATTTTGGCTACTTTGACTTAATTTCTTGCACATTCATCTGGAACATGAGGAAAGATGTTCTGTACTATTTATGTAAAATCTCACACAAATGTTACAAGATGACAAATGATAAATGACCCTGGACACCACACGAATAATGTTCAAATCCTGCAGGGATAATATTATATGCTGCAGCTACTAATTTTATATTATATTTAATAGAAGGCATAATATTGCTCCCAAGAATTACACGCCACATGAACACAGAAGCAAAACAAAACAAAACCAACATAAATTCATGCACAAAACCAACATTTTAAGTCCTTAAAGCAAGTTCCCTTTCCTGTGATGAGCTAAAATAGTACTGTCAATACACATGCGTGCAGACTAAGTCAGCCATCTTTTCGTATTAATGTATATTCTGCTGTTAGCAAAGACTCCTTCAGTTATTTCCAATCTCCACTAACAAGTCATGCAAAAATGCAGAAAAGGGCAACAGGACAACATCAGAAACCAAACACCAAGAGGATGGATGTTTCCTCCATGTGTCACATTTAAATCTTGAAGTGAGGAGCTTCAACTTTCAATGAGGGATGTGAAATTTTACTGTAGCTTTGAGAGAGAAACTCAATACCCTTAACACTGTTTCCCAACAGATGTGGACCTAGTACCATCCAAAATGGGTGATGACTGGGGGGGAGAGATGGAGGGAGGAGGCTGACCTGTCACATACTTCACATACTCTGAGTTGTCTCACTGGAGTGGCATCACATAAAGCATATTCCTAAGGTTTTACAGGACCAAGGTCTCTCTGACTGTATGTAATGTATGTAAATGATGTATGTAAAATGATGTATGTAAATCTGTCTGAAGTAATAATCCTTTTTTTCCCCTGCTCACTCACCATTTTCTCCCTCCTTCACCACATGTCCTCTTACTGAATGAAACTGAGGCATTTTTGCTTACTAAACTGCTCTTTGAATTCCTAATCTCTGCCTTAGCATAATTTTTTAAGAGCAAGTCAAAGCAGCACTGTGTAAATAACTGCAATGAGACAGCTCTGTGTGGAAACTGGAAAGTTTTCCTTGCTCACATCTTAAGCTCGAAAGCTTATGCTCAATTCAATTACGAAAATTTATGGGTAGTCCACAGTTTCTCCCCAAATCCTTATGTTCTCAGGCAGCCAACCCAGAAGTGAACAAACCCCCACAAGTGACTACTGTCTGCTACCATATGGGCAATTAGAAGGAAAGTGTGTGTTTAATTGAGTTAGTCATAAATCCTGATATGAGAGTGAATCAGAGGGTGGAGAAGAGATACAGGTATTTTCTGCTTCCATTTCTGCAAATGTTATGTTTAACATTTCTTTGCTGACTTCATAAAATACATAAATAACAAAAACATCCTTCCATAATTTTCTGGGTATTAAGCCCCCACTTGAAGCTGTAGGAGAATAAACTTACAGCTATGAAGGTGACAGACAGGACACATTTTCTGAATTCTTCTTCCATCCCTCAGATCAAATCACTTCACGACTGCTTTAAATATAAACTATTTTCAAACTACACAACTACATCCCACTCAGTGATTCTGCCTACAGCAATCTGCAGCAGAGCTTACATTCAGCAATAAGTAAGAAATTTTCATGCCTTCTTTCACTGGTCACAGAATACTACTTCAATGAACCCATGAGAAATACGGTCCCCATACCCAAATAGCTTGTCCATATTATTGCTTTATCTTCAAAAGAAGCAAGATGCCTCACCATCCATTACAATCCCTCACTCAAAAGCAAGGCAGTCTCCCAGCATGAATGTGAGAAGTGTGAGCATTTCACCTTCTGAAGCTCTTGAAGATCCCAGAGCTCCTCAACTAAGATGAGAAATGGCTGTTGTGACACTTCCCAGGAAGACTCTTAGAAGCTCCACTCTAAAAAACTTTCAGCTCCTAGTTATCACGAAGTCCAGACGGGCAGCCAACACTCTGGATTCCAAAGTGAATTTGTTTCAGGCTTTGTAAGGACTATTCAGACACTGACATTCCCCATAATATGCATACACTTAATGTAACTTATTCAAAGGGATACTGTCATTGATTAAAGGAAGTGGCGTGGGAGGAAATCAATGCCACGTGCAGATTCTTTTTCACAAACATTTGTTTATTCTTGTATGGATAGCGCTTCTTAATTTTCACAGTTTGTTTTGGGGCATTTGAAAAATCCACATCTCCACTCAACAGATAAATCTATTGTTTAATACTGTGTAAGGTGCCTAAATGTTTCCTCCTGATTCTTACACTTCCTCACTACAGTTTCACAGGTCATTGAAGGATACATTTTTAAAACAGTTCACTTTTGCTTAGCAATATTTGTACATAAGTCTTGATGTGTTATGAGTTTGGCACCTGCTGTCCCCATCTGAAGATGTCCACACATTTGAAAATCAGGAACCGAGGTTTTGCATTTGGGATCCAAAAAACCCCAACCAAACAAAAAAACAAAACACCAGGGCAAACAGGATGAGCTTTATTGTTTCTGCCTCAGGCTTCCAATGAAGAATCAAGGGGGAACTCAGACTACAACAGGGATTTCATCCAGTCCTTTAGATATATCCTGCTAAATGGACATATGCAACCAACTCACCAGCTGCAGTTGGTGACCCTTCTCACAGCCTGTCCTCAGAGGTCATTAGCCCAGGAGTCTTACCTCAGGACATCTAGATTTACAGTTCTAGAGGCATCTGGCTGACCCAGGTAATAGCTGAAAACATCCTCAGCTGCTCTTCAACCAACTCAGACATCCTTAGAACATTATTTTTTGGGGACTAGGAGTGAAAGGGAGCATTAAGAGGTGGACAGAGGGGTTGTAAAATGCTATGAAGATGACGAGAAAACCTATGGCTACAGAATCATTGCATGTTGACACAAAAGAGTGACATGCTGCAGCAGCATTTTGGGCTTTTCCTCATGTCTGCTGATAACTGGAGTAACTAATAGACTATTTCATGCTTAGCATGACAGTATTTCATCAATATTACTATGTAATAGGCTAGATTTGAAGGACAAAAATGGATACTCATTTTGTTTTCATCACACACTAAGCAGAAAACACCACTGTTATCATGTGCCCCATGGAGTCCTCGCCAACTTCCTCCTAAGGCTGCATGGCATCACCTGAGGACAGCTTCAGAGAGGCCTACGACACCACTAAAAATCACAGTCAGAAGTCGACCAAAGATTTACAATGCAGGTGCTACACTCACATTTTTAAAGGACATTAGGAAACAAATTAACTAAACTTTTGAGACCAAAAGTGAAGAAAATTTACTATCCTAAGAAGAATAAAAACGACAAAAGCTCCGGATAAAATCTTTGTGGTAGGACAAATAACAGTAAGACATCACAGGTAATTTGATTACATTACTGATATAATGACCACGCAAAGTTGTAGATCACCTAGGGACTATCATCTTACCCTCTCCAAAAAGACACAAAAGAGGGGAGAAAAAAATAATGGTTAACACAGATTGCAATCCAACAAGTTTTTTAAAATAGGTGTTTACCTTAATTACTGAATTTATTCATAATGATATTACCAAATTTGGTTCTCATACTAAAGGTCCTTTGACACCGTTAGAGCAGCTTTCAGAAACCTAAGCACAGGTGCACACAACTATAATTTTTTCAAGGGAACATACTTTCAGTTTGACTAGTGACGGTGGACCTCAGTAAGATAAGTAACTAACACCTAACTTTAGCCCCATTTTCACTATCATCACAGTGAGAAAGAGAGGATTTCAAGGTCAGCAAGACACCATGGAGAAGCCATGCGCAAATTTCAAGCTATAACTGTGCTTACAGTCAAGTACCTTACCAAATCAGGGCCGCTGCAAGTAAGAGAAGGAAGTCAGTACGTCTAGCATTAGCTTATACAGAAACACTCTGTACTTGTAGCTGAGCTCTGCCATTACTGCTTTAACTTTCCAGTTTTAACAAGGCAAAATTATTTCTGACAAAGGTAGCTGATTCACATTTGTGATCTTGCCTTTTTGGTAACCCCTGCATTCTCTGCTGTGCGAGCCAATCTAGCACATATATCATTTTGAAGAGTTTTATATTTACTTACCACTGTGTTGAAGTCTTTAGCATGGAGCAATGTGACAAATTTTACCGACACTTATTAAAAATAAAAACGGAAGGGAGCAAGCCATAAATAAAACAATGCACTGGCAAAGACTGGAATGCAATGAATACATCTGCACTTGCAGCACTGGCCAAACCACAGTGCTTTATCATAGAAAAGTAGCTTGAAATAACTTTTCAGAGTATTTGATATATGATACTGCTTTTTTAAAACTGAGACTAGAACAACTTTTGAACTTCAAAGAGAAGGTATTTCCGGTGGGAGGTTTATTTTGTTATGAACTTGACACACTGTAGTTGTGACACTGAACAGAGTTGCAGTGTCGAAGTTTGGGAAGTTCATCCACACTGTAATGACAGCAAATCACATGAGCCTGACTCCAAGGATTGGGGGGGGGGGGGGGGGGGGTGTCTTCTGAAATTTAATTTCCCAGACAGTGTATCTTTCACAGATTACACCCCCAATACTCACAGCGCAATGTAGAACGAGGGCTGAAGTGAATGTTTGAATTTCTTTCTGTCTGGTGTATAATAAATCTAATTCATGTACAGCAGTTTTGGCACTGAGCTATGTATTTGCACATTTCTGTTGGCTTAAGTCACACTTTCTGTTAGGAAAGCTGTTCAGAGAAGGTTTATTTCCTGCACTCTTATAAAATGTTGGCATAAACAACCATTCAAAAATTTAACCTCAGTTATTGGGCATTCTAATAATTTACATTGAAGCCCACAAACTTGGGTTTCCTGTTAAAATCTGCATGTGAATGTAAGTGTATTAACCTTCAAAATATTTAAATTCAAGCTAAGAGAATAAGAAGGGGGTGGATGACAACTACCAGCGACAACTTTTGCTTCTGCTGCCATCTCACTGGCAGGTGGCACGGGATAACCTGCGCAGATGAATCCAAAATTAGCGGGAGGATGAGACAGGGAGACATCTTCATTCTTTTTCATCTTCCATTCCTATCTAGGCTCCTCTGCAACACAGAGTTCCCTGTCTCAGCATTACCTCCTTCTTCATGGCTTTCTACTTCATCCGCTTTTCGGAGGGAGGTGTGGGGGGATCTCCACAAATACTGTAAATATTTTTAAAAATGAGCTACACAGTAACTTCAAACAGGAGACTAGTCAGATGGGGCCAGTGGTTCGGTATTAAACACCAGAGTACTTCAGCAGTCGCACAGATCCACCTGAGTCACGCCTGCTGAGTGCCACAGCAGCGCCTGTCTGAAAACAGCTAGATGAATAAAACATACATTCATTCACTGATTCATACACAGGCAAATGAACGTGGACTTTGGCATTTTGCCGTTTCTGAAATAATGCAGAGGACAAAAAAATCCAAACAAAAGACATCAGGAAAATTATTTTGTTCTTCAGAAGTTCTGTTACTGTAAAGAAGATTTATATACAAGAAAAGTATTTGTCCATGCAGCTGGAACTGAGCTTTTTGAGAAAAGTACTGAAGTATTGACTAAACCTTCTGTGTCTTCATTAATCTAACTCAATTAGCATAGTGACATGCAAAACAGACACTTCCCCAAAAGGGTTACAACACATCTAAGAGGGGAAAAGGAGCAGTGCCAACACAATGTCATACCATTCCTAGTTTGCTATAAACTCAGTAACTCTGGTCAGTTAACTGGTCCTTAAGTGATTTTCCTGACATCTTTGCTACGTCGTCTGTGACTGGTAAATCAAAGGCAGCTTTCTTCCTGCTCCCACAGCTTCATTGGTAATAAACACTCTGCAGCCAGCTATGAAGACAGTGTTGGTAATAGTTTATAGACAGGATTACAGTTGGTTCACTTGCCCAGAGCTCTTCTTTGTGTCCTGGCAGGGGAGAGCAACAGGAGGAAGCAGACCAGTTGGGTCAGGGGCACTTCTCAAGGAGCCATCACTCCTCTGACACAAGCTGCCTGTTTAGTGCAGGGGTAGCAGCTGACATTGCAGGAGGTCAGGAAGAGCAATCCGTCCGGTATCGTTTTCTGCACAGGGTGTGTAGAGTTTCCACATCCTACAGTATCGGACCCTTTCTTTACAACACAAATGCAAGACACTTTGATCTACATAAGAGCAAAGGTGTTTATGTCAATCAGCATGAGGATGGAAGTCCCACCATGCTCTGGAACAGGCGCTGGGGTAGGTTTACATGCCTGAAGCGACACGTGGTCACCTCCCCTCGCCTCCCCTCTACTCCAGCTGCTCAGGAGCTCACACAAGCACATTGTTTGAGATATTCCCAATACCAATGTTAACTTGCCTTATATCTACACATCATTGTGCTGCCAAAATCAAGCCTTCCCAAGACAGGTTGACTTAATGAAGTAGGGAAGAAACAAAGAAGAAACAAAACCCCCAGACTATAAGAGCACTGTTATCTTACAATTGCTTGCAAGCCAGCTCCAGTCAAAGACATTTTTAATTTTTCATCCTCTTCCCTATATCCTTTAGTGCAACTCACCATGAAGTTTATACTCTTTGGAAGCCTTACAAACAAATGAACAAACAAATACAGATGCCCAAAACCTCAAGTAGTGAATAGGCGCTGTTATTTGAAGACAGGCTAAGAAATCAGATGTGGGAGCAATCAAAATCGAGACAGAACAACAGATTCTTCTGTGCTGTATCTATTCTGTGCAGTTAACCCCTTCAACGCCCCTCACAGCCCCGCAAAAAAAAACAACCCACCCCAGAATGAAAGAGGGTATCAGTTTAAGCATCAGATCCTCTATCAGAACAAAAACACTTTTTGAAAACAATTAAAAAAAAAAAATCACTCCAACTTCTATAAACAAATTTAGATCTTAAGATTTATACTTTGTCTTATGAATCAATACTAATTTTGGGCTCATATGGAGGCCAACATCATTTAGTCTGCACAAAAGATGGTATCTGCTTTGAAATCTGTTTTGCTAGTGTGCCCCCTTGCTGTGGTCACATGCTCCTTTTGTTCTTTTTAATGTTAATGTAATTGTATTAATTTTATCAGAAGACACAGGGAGGAAAGGTGATCTAATTTCAGTGGGACAGTCAAAGAAATTTGTATCTGCTGTGGCACCAACTAATGATGTGTCTGTATCAAAGAAAAAAAATTCTTTCAACTGTCCTCCTGCTGGGAACTGCAAAACTTGTTCTGAAAAACCTATGACCCTGTTCTCTAATTTGTGCATTTTACATGAATGCTGCCAAGTCTATTATTCATTTTACATTCAATCAGGGAAGTAATCAGGACAATAATTACAAATACATGCTAATCCATGATTAATAAGCACTTATGGAAGTACTGTATGCTCCTATGTATGTCAACAAACTGCAACACAGAGCAACCAAAAAAATTACCTGAGGAGGTTAAAGGAATGGTCTAGTCACAACAAAATATTCTTGGCTGAAAATCTCATCAGTTATTTATGACAGTCTAATAGATACAAAATGCCTAGCATATCACCTTCCCTTTTTATACACATGCAGCACTTGACAGAAATAAAGCTAAGGTGGTAGGTAGTCCTCTTTCTGCCCATCCCTTGGAAGCCTTCTCCTGCAAGAGCTGAAACCTCTTAGCTATTCTCAACCCCTTAGCTGCTCAACCCAGTCTGACAGCAAAAGGAAAGCCAAACATATTTCAGTTCTTGCAAGACACCTTTATGTATCATGAGCTCCAATGAGAGGCAATGCCTTGGTGTGACTTCCAAAGGGGAGGGGAAAGGCTTCACCACGAGGCCAACAGTGACCTGGTCAGCCAGCTCTGACCCTCTGCTCTCTGGCTGATTCCTAGTGGAGTTACGATACTGCTAGGTATTAGGGAATTGGAGTGTATAGGGGATGTGAAACATAAATTACTTACTAATTAGGCTTAATTAGATTATCTGCCTGTAGAGCAACCCATTTAGGTTAAGCTGTAATTGCAAGCCATCTAAACCAAAATGATTACATTTACACTGGGAGTGCTGCCTTGCTGCTCTCCATTTGCACTCTGTGCTCCAAAAGGAAACAGGTCTTTTTTTCCTAGGATTAGTACTTTTTTTATTACCAGTTAGAAGGCAAGGCAATGGTAGTCACTGCTGAGTTTGCTAGTTAGGTGGCTCATTCAGTCAGCAGAAATTGAAACACCATTAAAAAATAATAAAAAATAATTATTTCTCAGAAAGCTCCCCAAATTAAGAAGAGTCTCATGTGACTAGCTGGAGAGCCAGAAGATCTGGAGCTGCAGACGTACTCAAAGTTGTGGTGGCCAAAACTACTCAAAAAAAATTTTTTTTAGCTTGAGTGACATTTCTCCATGAGACTCTTATCAGGGAGCAAATAACAAGTAAGAACTTGTATTAAAATCCTGAAGTACAGACATGTTTCATAGTCAGGAAGTAATTTCCAGAGCTGAAAATACAGGGTCTGCACAGACACTGCTTTTGCTTTTTTGATGCCCAGCTCTTGAACCAAACAGCCCAGCAGCACGTGCACCAAATCTTTAACTGGTTCTCCAGAGCAGATGTGTGTGATATATCAGATCCAAATAATAAGCAATAGAAATAACATTTTTGTAACAAAGACAACACATTTCCTCATGCTTTAAAATATATATATTTTTTGCATTATATAAGATGGCTTTTTTAATGCAGTGTACACCCACATTCCTCCCACATGCCTACATATATGGTCTATCTATATACCTATGGAAAGTATATTATTTAAACATTATGGACAAAAACTGCAAATCTGAAGAAACTCCAGAGGAAAAAAAAAAAAAAAAAAAAGGAAAAAACACCCAAATAGTAGCACTGAACTGCTAGATTTTTCCCACAATATCTGGCAACCCGTGTGTGAGAAAGGAATGGCATCAAACTCCCTTTCTTAGATACATAAAAATATATGCTAGAAGCTGTAACAGTATGAGGTCATCCAATGTCACAGGCATTAAGTTCTGTCCCCCTCTTGCTGAACCTCTGCCAGAAATGCCTTGGGTAACATCTGCCAAAAGGACTCTGCATCTGGAATTACTAGCTCTCCAACCAGCTCATTCAGCTTGGTGGGGAACACTAACAAATGTTCCCAAACTTGTTTTGGGCTACACTACAATTACTTGTCTGCAGTCATGATTTGTGCCATTTATCAGACAAGAATTCAAAATGCCCAATTTCTCAGTTACTTGCCTTCATGTTAAACTCTAGACAGATAAAAAATCTTAAAAGTAACAGGGTAAGGTCTTGATTACAAATTGACAGAAAAGCTGTAATAACGAAAGTATTTCACTAAAATGCTATTCTCGATTGCATTTAAGCACTAGATTCTTCTTTAACTGATCCCATGCATCAAGCACTAACCTAGGGAACAGAAACAGGTGACTACCAATTTACTCCATCTCCTGGGGCTATTTGCCCTTAAGAGAGCTTCTGATCCCATTGTGCAAAACAGAATCTTCCTCCTACCTTTTCCTTCAGCTATTTTTTCACATAGCTTATTGAAATTCAACTTCAGGAAGAAAAAGGCCATGAAAACTCAGTTCTTGCTCTCTAGTACTGAGATCCTCCTGCTCTCTTTCTCTCTGGAATCAAATGTGAATACAGCAACCACAGTACTTCTGTCTTTTGGATTTTATAGCTCTTTTCTAATTGCTAATAGAAAACTTAAATTGTTAATTACCAACTTTATAGTCTTTTTCTAATTGCTAATTAGCATCTATATATATGTATAAATTTATGGCTTAACTTAGAGAGTTCTGGTTTTTCTGAATTTCCAAGAATGCTACCACTTATATAAAGCATTCACTAAATACATTTTGCAAAGCCTCTGCCTTGCTCTTTGCTCACTATACAGAACACATATGGCCCGTTGACCTGCCAGTTTGGACTGCACATTTGTCCCTAAAGATCTTAACCTGTATGCAGCTGAATGGCAGCTTCTCCTCTCACTACAGTACTCTGGATAGCAAAGACAGACTCATTGTCCGAGTCCCCTCACATGTTCCCCTCTGCCATCTCACACTCAGTTTTTCTTCACAGTTGTGGTGCTTCTGTTACCTACATTAGATAGAAATCTATAGGCCTGGATGCTGCTGCTGAAGAAACTGTGACAAAACTTCTGAGGAGTTGCCTATGTGGAAATGTCAGTGTAGACTATAGAGATTATTTGTTGAGTTTCACTCAAAAAAAAAAAAAATCAAGAGCGAGTTTTAGGAAATACAATAATTAATATTGTTATCAGTGATACTCCACAAGAAGCAGAGTCAGCAAACGACGTGTGCTGATGACAGCACTGGAAGTCACTGCCCACACAACAGACAACTGGGACACTATAACAGAACAAAAATGGATAAGGGTGTGAGTGATAAAAATGGACAAAATCCAGTAAAGCAGTTAAAAGTTGTACTCACAGGGACTATCAATAAGAGCACTCGATCAGGCCAAAGAAAGATTCTCCATTTCATATGGCCAAGATCATGTTCACAATTCAATTCAAGAACAAATACGAAGCATTGATGTTGCAACAACAAAAGAAAACATAATAGTTAGATAATTCAGAAAAAGGCTTTTCATTAGGTGCAGGGAAGTTTTAAGCCACTGTACAAAACCCATCTCTTTGGAATAATACATAGTTTTTTTTTTTATTATTCTTTGAAGTTGAACAAGATTTACTTGATTTATGTTCTTTTCCTTAAATAGATAACTAAGTGGACTATAATTTGTATCCAATTTTTGAATAAAGTTGAATTCTACCTAACTGCAACAAATACAAAGAAGTGTCTTTGAAGGAAGGAAGCAAATATTATATGGGTGGACTAGAAAAAGCAAACCCTATTAAAAGTAGTAGAGTGATGGCTGAGAGAGATATGATTGCCCTGTAAAGTACTTCAGAGAGGGGTCTTGTTTATGCTACGGGGTAATGTTGGACTATAACAAATGGGATGCACACAAATATACGTAGGAAATGAGAAGACTGATCCTTATCACTAAAGGGGAATTTGGGGAGGGGAAAAACAAGTGGAGCAACAGTAAGGTAGAACTCGTACTATGTTTATGAAAGGATTACATAGTGCTCTCTTGCTAGCAGGAGGCAGCATTGGAGGATTTCTCCTTGCTCATTAACTCAAAAGTAAATAGTACCAACTGCCTCCTATTTCTTCCTTCTATTCTGCATCAGACATGGAGCATAGGAAAAAATCTTCTCTTGTAGCAGGAAAGCTAGCACAGGAGAAAACCGGCAGAGTTTTGCATGTGGCCTTAGAACTTAAACCACAGAATCACAAAGTGGACAACATGAGGCAAATGGTGACATCAAGTTCTTGCAACACATCCATCCACATCTATATTGGCTTTAAATGAGTAATTGAGAAGTCTTCTGACAAAGACTGTGCCCAGAAGGTAATTGCTGCTGAAGAGATGGATTCTCTGACAGAGGACAGAAGAGATTTCTGCCAAGTTTTATTTTGGAACCTGGGTACGCAGCAAGTCCTCTGGCATCCTGGCAGCAGCAGAAATCCACAAACTGGGCTACTGTCCCCACAACAGCCTCATACCATACTATACTCAGTGCATAAAAGAAATCTGGATGCATTGGTACCGACTGTATTCTCGATGCTGGCAAAAAGTAGAAGGGGGTGGTGAGTCATTTTCTTGCACTTATGCAAAAGTCTTATTTGATGTTAATATAATATCCTTACACAGACATAACAAATTAAGGCATCACCTGGATGGCAATTCTCACAGAGCAACATTTCCAGCTGCCAGGAATTCAGAAACCAGGTTACACCCCACTAAGGCATCCAGAGCTCATTATACACAGGGCAGCCTATTCGATCCCCCTAGACACAGTGGCAACCCAACCTTGGATTTCCAGAGCTTTCACCACCTACTCCTGTTTATAATTCCATGCCTCCAGTACTTTAAAACTATTTATCCTCATTAATGAATCATGATATAGTAAAATAAAGTAAAAATATTCATTGATAAGTGACTTTTTTAACAGAAAGAAGGAAAATAAAATAAAGTTGAGCTACTTCAAAGGCAAAGAATATATTTTTACAAACTGAAAGAGCAATGCCAAATTCACTTTGTTCTCTGGGTGGCAAGCCAAAAAAATTACAGAAAACACTAAAAACATGGTCACATCATCTGTTATGATGTTTCTGTGAAAGTACTGTTGCAGAGACGGGCATTTTTTCTGTCACCTAAGTAAATATATATTTATGTATATTTATATACATAATAGAACCAATTTTTGGTCTGTAAACTACTGATATTCTCATGTAAGATAACAGGTGTTGTAGTACAATAAAGACATAGGATTTGAGTTATAAAATGTAATGGCAACAAAACTACAAAAAAAAATAGAAAAAAGTCAACAAAAGTTCTGCAGAAACAAAATGAAGTTATAAATAAATTTGAGAGTCATCTTTTGTTTTCTTGTTTTAGAGAGCTTCACTAGGTTATGATACAGTCATTTGTCACAGTGAAAGAGTTAAGGCTAGACACAGGGACAAAACTGAAAGGATCTGATGAGAGCAGGTCAAATTGTTAAAAGCAGTAGCTGATGAACAGGAATTATGAGAATCATTTGAAGATTTTGTCCTTAACTGAAAAGGGCATTTTTAAATATCAAAGCAATGGATGTTGCAGGGAATAAGGCTTAAATACTGAGAATCCAGACCTCATTTTGTGGATGGGAAAAGTTTCAGATTAAAAACGTTGCATAAGGAGAAAAAAGTTTGGCAAGGATAAGTCAATCTTGCTTGGATTCAAGGGCCTACACAGAGCCAAAGATGATACAAAGGAAGCCTGTAAGAAATCTAGACGGGTACTGGGAGGAAGCATCTAGGTCTGTGTTCCTATTAAGAATTGGCTTCTGGTGAATCAAAAAGTAAAGTTAAGAGGCTTTAGAACTTTTTTTGAAGGGAAAAAGAAAAGATAGAGTCTCTAATACAGTAAGCATTTAGAGGGTCATAAAGTGTGGAGCTGAAGAAAAACTAGTAAGTGTCAACACGCACTCTGGTCACATGAAAACATCTGTCTAGTATGCCAATAATACACAGCAATTTTCATAAAGCACTGGGCAGTCATTACATCTGAATGGGAAAAGTAGTCTGACCGGGGTCCCTGAAGTAGTATCTGGAAAAATAACAGTTGTGTATTACTGAAGTAAAAATTTGCATTTAAAACAGATCCAGGATCAATATGTATGTAAGATTTTATGGCGCTGTGAGAAAATTCCAGGCAAGACTAAGTTAAATTCCAATTTCATTATAACAGACAAAAAAAAAAAAAAAACAACTTTGAAGTCAACAATTGTACTAAAACATGGCAAAGGACATGAGTGGGACAGGTTATAACTTGTGGTCATACAACAAGGGATGATCAAGCAAGTGAGAGTAAAACAGAGTAAAGTCCTCCAAATGACGTCAAGTACCACAATGGGAAGAACCATGCCAATTAAAATAGTACTATTAGCTACCTCCCTTGCAAAGGCAACTGAGATCAAGAAACATGATTTTTAATTAAAGAGAAAGAGAAGGTGCACCTCCAAATATCATCAGAAGAAAAGTCTGACTCCAAAACTGTGCAGTGCCTTTATGTGATTGCCACATCCAACGATTCTCTCTAGAACATGAGAGATGTTGAGAAAGGAAGATTCGCCTACCCTACTACAACGACTCTGAAAAGCCCAGCTTGAAGAAATAAGCAGAGTGCAGTTTACATATCCGTTACACAATAAGTACCTTCCAAGCACTGAAAGACTGTGGTAGACTTTTCTGTGAAAGACAGTTGACCATTACAAACTGGACTGGGATCACCAAATTATTTCTCTCAAGTCAGCTGCTGCTAACATTGTCTTGACATTTAAGTAGAGCAATTCCCCTTGGCAACAGCAGAACTATGTGTGCCATATTAAAATATCTTGGATTTGTTTCTTTCTGCTCCCATGGTGAGGACTTGCTAAAAATTCCTGGACTTCAGAACTCCAGAAATAATTCCAAAACAAAATGTTGGAAGCACAATGCCTGCAGGAACAAAAATAGCACATCCCTAGGACCTCGAGCATCTCAGGAATCCACCAACCAGTTGCATAACTTTTCCATTTTCTTCTTCCCAACTCTAAGACTCAGCACTGGAGTAGGGGGGAAGGAGTATCACAATCTTTTAAGAAAGGTGCTGCCTAAGCAGTCCCAAAGCCAATGGGATACCCCATGCCAAGAGATTATAAGATTTGCTCCAGCAAATGTGTCTGTTACAGGATAAGATAATGCACCTCTCTGATTCACACCCCTCTTAAGGTACTTCCATTTCAGTTTCTACTTTTCCTTCTCCTGCATGCTCTGTTTTCTCTTCAGTAAAAACTTACACTATAAAGCAAACCCTTTGCTGCTATAGCCTAAGAGTGTTGGGGATGAGCTATCACAACTGAGATGCTGACATGCCACTGTCCGTCTGCGCTGTGTCCTCTGATGCCTGTGCCTTGTGCTGCTCCTCCACCAACATCAAGCTGCACTGATCATTGATGCTAATATTAAAAAAAACAGCTCAAAACAGAAAGCTGGTCTCTTTATAAGTCAGGAGGTAACAGCTATACATAGTTGTTAGAAAGCATGATTGTCCGAGTTGTTTCTATCTCAACAGAAATGAGTCAAAATCTACAATGTGATTTTGCCCAGCGCCTGTTTCTATGATGAGAATGCAACCACACCAAACTTCTAGCAACAAACTCCATTTTGAGACAGCACTTTCTCAAATGAAACCTTGATCCTTTAAGATCCTAATCATGAACTTCAGATATTTATCACTTTCACTTCCCGCAGAGTTGTAAGGCATAAAAACTACTACCACAGCTTCTCCTGTCAGCTACTCTCCACTTCTATTCTCTGCATCTTAATGAAGAATGTAATATAAAATAATTATTTGCAGATTGTTCACTCAACTCCAACTGTTAATTAAAAAGAAGCAAGCATATAAAACCCTCCAGGAGTCCTAAAACACAATCTCTGTATACAGACAGTTATTATTTTTAGATCTATAAAAACTGGCTCATGATTATATAACACACAGAAAGCCCACTGCCATTCCACATTTCTGTCACATCACCTAGCTTTGAAGATTTGAGTCCCTCTATCCTGGATGTGAAAACTGAAAATGCCATATGTGTGAGGTTTACTCAGAAGCTGAGGGCATGTTTGTGAGAACAGCATAGAAACTTTCAAAACTATACATTTAAGATTTCAAATTATCTGTCAGGTACCAGAAGAAGAATAGATGTTATTAACAAATGATTTTTTCTCATTTTTAGAGATTTTTTTTTCTTGGGTTTCTACCAAAATACTATCTATGCAGTCTGAAAAGGGATTACATATTTTAAATCACTACCTTTGTAGCCAATTTTTTAAATAAAGCTCCAGTTCTGTTTGGAAAGATTTTTTTTTTTTCTGGCTTCTCTTCTCCATCTACAGCTTTTTTCCCATCCTCCCAAATTTGGTGTGTGTGGTTTCTGTGTGGGGGATATGCAGAGAAAATGAAAAGGGAAACATCTGCTACTGCCACGTGTCTTCCAGCTACTGGATGGGACTGAGATGTAGAGAGGAAGAGTATTTACAACTTTTCAGCTCACCTTCTACTTCCACATCTCAACAAGCAGGATAGGCTCATTAACACTGTATACCTCACTCACTCTGTGAGCTGCAAAGGATTGGTAGAAAAAGACTCCATTCCCCTTCTGTCTAGATTTTTTCTGATCCTTTTACCAGCATCATCCAGAAATGGGAAGGACATCAGTTGATGAATTATGATCTGCAAGGGTCACATAATGGTACGTTGTGGCATCACTCTCAGTAAGACATTCTTGGCAATTCTGATACCAGTAAATATGTGAATATTATCAGAGATGAGTATCAGGAATCTCCATGTCTCTCTTGTACTCCAGGTGTGTCCTCATCAGTGCTGAGGGGAAGGCACACCTCCCCAGCCTGCTGGCAACACTCTGCCTAATGCAGCCCAGGATGCTGTTGATTTTTATTGCTCTAAGGGCACATTGCTGGTTCACGTTCAACTAGGTGTCTACCAGGATCCCAAGATCCTTCTCTGCCAAGCTGCTCCCCAGCCAGTCAGCCCCTAGTTTGTATTGGTGCCTGAGGTTACTTCTCCTCACTTGTGGGGAGGACTTCACATTTCCCTCCGTTGAACTTCATGAATTCCTGCCAGCCCATTTCTCCAGCCTGTTGAGATCCCCCTGAACAGCAGCACAACCATCTGGAGTATCAGCTACTCCTCCCTGATCCGTATCATCTGCAAACTTGCTGAAGGTGCACTCTGCCCATCACACAGGTCATTAATGAAGATACCTTTTTCAAACTGAACCATTTTTGCCTTTTTCTGTAGTTCAATAACTGGTGACTCTAACTTTCTTTTAGAGGCTTGTCTATTCACCATAACAAGTAGCTTTTTCAGTCCTGCATAAAGCCCAATAACTCAAAATTTATGAACTCTAGATTCAGGTCTTATAATCTCCAGACTTCCTTTACGGACTGCAAGAATTCATACTGCTCTTGTAACTTTCAAGGTTATTCAGGAATTGAAAATTGAGCAATGCAGACCTATTACACAATGAACCTTTGATCTGTAAAATCTAACCCAACATGAAATTTTCTTTTATGACTTGACTTTAAGATTTACTCCAACTCTGGCTTATTCAAAAATCTCAGGAGGCTGCTCCAATAATTCATTTTGAAATTTTGAACACTGATCCATCAGAAACAGAACAAAATTATGGCTCGCTACTAAAGTCAAGCAGAAAAAGAACATCTGTGTTGAGAACAGAGCTGATCAGCTGTGAACTTTTCCACTGGGAAACTCATAAAATGAGCTACTAGAGTGTTCAGCATGTGTTCCTGTAAGGAAGGAACAATAGGAAATGCTTTCACTTACTTATTCTTTAAAACTATCTCATATAGCAGCAATTACAGCATACGTCTACCCCAGTATCAAAACAAAGCACAGAAGAAAAAAAAAAAAAAAAAACCCAATAAAACAACAGTATTAATAAAAATGATTTTAAACCTAAGTTGTTGTTACAGAGCACAATCAGTCCTCATTTTATCCTCATTGCTGAAGACATCTTCCAACAACTAAGACACTGCTGCATTGTGAAACTCTATAAGGAAGAACAGCCCACATCCCCTAGAAGTGTTACTATTAACATACCAGTGGAAGCATCCTGGCTGAAGAGTAGGCATAATTGCTGTTCAGTAAAAAATCAAGTACATTAACTGTGTTCATTCCATAATTGGTTTCATCTCTGAAAACAGGAAGGCAAAAATTCATGATGACTCTATTCAACACTTTGCTTAGGAAGGTGACAAATACCTGAAACATACATACGCAGTAAGTGAAATTTAAGACGTTGGAAATAAAAAGAACACCTTGTGGCACAACTCTCAGTATTAGTAGTTAGGAGGATCTGAAATTTGGTCTCTCATCATCTCAAAAGCTACAGCACTACAAAAATTTACTGCTTTATATATATATATATATATATATATATATATAATTACTACAAGGAAGCTATCCGTATCACCCATTCTTACTATGTTGGACATCAATTCCATTGATTTCCTGAAAACCCCGTTTTCACTTGTTTATACTTTTTGTCAAACTTTCAATGTTTGCACTGAAGTTTTCCTTGCAAATGTTAACATGTGTTTGGAAATTTTTATCCAGTATAGCCATTTCCAGAAAACTAAGGGACACTGTTTTGCTCATCATTAATTGCTAACCTTTTTGAGGTGCACCAATGTGTACTCAGAACATTCTCAGTGCAGTTCTTGTTTCAGGGATTGGTATATGGACACCCAAGTTTTGGCAATTTGCAATCTGAAAACCTTCAGATGGCTTTAGCTTGTGCTAAAGCAGAGGGCTTTAGCTTCAGCTAAACTCTGTGAAAGTCTTCAAGTTTTTGTAAAGGTACTTAAAGGTAGCCATAAACTTTAACCATCAAGATGCCAATACACTTCAACACCCCTAAAACCAACAAACAAGTATAACTGATGCACCAGGCATTTTTTTGTAACAGTTTGTACATGGGAATCTGAAAAACAAAAAGTACACGTGGATATAATCTCTTAACTTTTGTCTTTTAAAGAGAAGACTCAGAGTTAGAAACTAAGACATACAAGCTCTTGCCAGAAAACTTACATTGTATAAAAAAATGGGTATCTGAAAGCAAACAAAAAAAAATGGTGAAAACTGCTGGACTGGAAAGATACACTAGGGTTCTGAAAGAAATGCAGGGAGATGAATGAGTATTTCAGGAATATGATCAACCCAGAGAGAAAAAGATCCACTTCCTCTGCTCCAAATGATGACAGTTCACAATCTTGTCCTCCCAATCCAATTGCCATAATCAATCTCTATTTACGTCACAGAAGTGGATATGCACTCTCCACTCTAAGGCAATGCTTGGGAAAAAGAAGACAGCATATCAGCTTCTTCCACTTTCTCTGCTTTTCAAAAAACTAAGTTAAATGCCATGCTCCCTAACTGCTTATTCTCTTAAAATGCAGCTTCAAGGAACCATTTCCCTAGGAAGACATTTCAGATTGCCATTTGCATCTCAATGCTGATTTCTTTTACAAAACGCAGCATAGCTATGATCCTTCAAATTGCAGCCTTCCTGAATTGGGAATATCCCTTCTTGCTTACCCAATAAAGTAAAATACAATTGTTGCAGTTGACTATCATCAGCCAGCTTCTATTCCACACAACTGGATTGCCCCAATAGCAGCAGGACTTGCACTACAAACCTGGGAGGATTAATGGTAGAGAAAGATTTACAAGAAGAAAGGCAATATTTATGGAAATCTATGGTTAGATCCTGCTTAGCTACAAAGAATACTGACATGACAAAGTGACTGAGTCTTAAGAGGGCCGTCATTATCAAGCTGACATTTCACTCTACCTGTCCCATTGCCAATCATATTGGAACAGAGAAGTTGATGGAGTAGGTGATTCAGAGAGTGTCCAATGCCATGTAAAAGTTTTTCTCTCCACCCTAGAAGTGATGGATATGGAAGGTTGCAAGAGGTTTTCTTGCATCACGTGTCTCAGCTGTCAGTGAGACATATCCTATCTTGTTTTCCCAGTCTCTTTCAGCTCTACATCAACAGAAAGTGCAATTTCTCTATCACACTTCAGGTTCTTTTGTATCAATTTGGACATTTTACTGTCATTTGCCAGCATAGAAGGACATACAGTGCCAAGATTTCCCCTCACAGCTCTTGCCTGGCCAAAGGCATGCAACATGACAAGCATATTTCTGGAGCTGATCCTACTGAAATGAACTGGGCCTCTGTTGCACTTTGGAAACATTGGCTCCCAGTCGTAAAGTACATCCTGACAATCCTGACCGCCTCCAGAACATCTGTGATCACCACCGGTCATCTGCTAAGCAGTGGTGGTGATACATGGGCAAGAAAGAGGTATCTCTCAGGTGCCAAGCTCACTGCCACACCATTCACCTCCTGCACATTCACTACAGCAGGAGGGTAGAAAGCCTGGGGGCCAAGCAGAAATGGATCCACAGCCACAACTAGTGCCTGTGGCTCAACACCTCAATTCTGAAAGAAGCAAGGCCAAATCTAAGGCAGATTATTTCTTTGAGACAACTTTCTGCATTATATTATTCATTTGCTGCATTAGAAAATGAGGAAATGTTTTATAGATCATTTCTTGGTCTCAATTTCAGCTCTCTGCACTTCGCCTGCTGTGCAAAAGCAACTCTCCTCTCCCAGCCTCAGCATCATATTCCCACCAACCCACAAACCTGCCATAAGGCCTCTTTCTCATAATATCCCAACTCCACAAATCTCTGCTTTGCCATAAAAAAGCTATGAAATGTGCTTAATGAAAAGATAACTTAAGGTTTTATTAACAACAAATAAATGGGAAACTGCAAAAATATACTTAATAGGAAACAAATCTTTGAACCGTTTTCAGGTGGGGTTAGATACAAGGATCACTGTTGTCATGTATCCCACGGAAACTTGGCTTCAGGCATGTACTCTCCCTGGGCCTTTCTGATGTGGAGGTGAGGGAGGGATGAGCTATGAATGAAAAAGCTATAAAATCTGGATGCATGGATGGCATAAGCTGAAGATAGAAGGGTATTTTGGGGTTTCTGCTGAGTTCCTTGGTCACTTTCATTGCTGCTCCTGCAGCCCCTCAGGCTGCATGCACTCTTTCTAAGTAGATACAATGACTACAACTACAATTTGGATTTCTCCTCCTCAGTTGTGCATGTTTATTCTTCTTCTTCTGCCACTGAAACTTCCCAAAGGGACCATGTGCTGTTGTGGTGGTGATCCCATGGTGAGTGTGGCTTCAAGGACTTGGTGTAGTCTTCCTGGGAGAGGTTTTGTGGAAAAGGAATAACCAGGCACAAGCTGCCAGTAATGGGCACTTGAAAGGATGGCTCTGTTGTTTATGTTTTCTCAATCCTTAGGCAATCTGTCAGCCAAGGAGACCTAGACAGGCCCACATCAACTACTCCATGGCCTCCTTGCCCATACCAATTGCTTAACCCCTTGTCTATAAAGAGCTTAATGATTTCTGCACAGAAAGGATGCAAGTACCAAGAATCCCCATTGCACTGAAGATTTCCAGCGTGGTCCCAAAAGATGACAGAGTGGTGTCCCTTTCATCAAGGGAATGGAAGGTGATTGCCCTGTCATCTGGTACTGTCCTGTGCCTGCTTGTAAATCTCAGCCATGGCTGTCCCCTGTGCAATCATCCATGCTGATGCATCCCTTAATGCTGCCAAGAGGCAAGAACTGCTGCCTCGCAGGGACACACGCTTCCTCAGCATGAACTTCCCAGTGAAATTGGCTCTGGACAAAGACAATAGGCAGTGCCACATTGCTGTCAACCTTCTGTATGCAGCTGGACAGCAGGCAAAAAAGAGTCCAAATCTAATGGACATAGAGAAAAATAAAACACAGGAGCTCTGATCTCACAAAGATATCAGATATGATGTATACATCCTCAGGGATGCATAAAGTTTATAAGTGAGGATCGTTCAGGGCAGAAAGGCAAGGTACAACTAGCAAAAATGTCTATGTCTAAGTGAGCAATAAATCCTGGAAAAAATAGAAACATAGTTCCAAATGGTGACAAGGCAAAATCCTTCAATTTCTTCAAACAGCTTTAATCCAACAGAATGACTTCATACAGAACAGAATGAAAGTCTGGGGGCAGCATGATGTAACGTTATATCAGACTCTCTCAAAAAATTCCTGAATTTATAATTTCACAAAGTTATGACTTAAGTCATACTGGGATCAATTTTTCTTTGCAGTTTAACACCCTGCATGGGTTACAGGCTATGGAAGTTTTTCCTATCTAATGGAACAGCAGTAAAGATCAGGATTTTGACCTTACAAACTGTACTAGGCATAGCTGTGTAGTAAACCAGTGGCAGGTGAGAGAGGCAACACTTCCCGGGTTTTACACAAATATGTCAAAATATAATCTGGTAATTTAACAGTACAGAAAGCATTACCATTGCTTGTACTCTTACAAGCATGCATTTCTAGCTAAAGAAATATTAACTATGTCTTTGTTTAGCTGCACTGTACATCCCTTTGAACTCTTTATAGCTATATAAATCTGCATATCAATTACTGGGCTTCTATATTGTTGTATAAATCCAGTTCTTGTTTTTAAACTCAAAAGTAATCAATGACAGACAATGTTGTTAAAATTTTATGCCATAGACAAATGTGTGAAGACTTTTCTTCTCTTAGGATAGGTATCAAATCCAATTTATACTCGAAGACTATAGCTCATGTAATCTACAGCGAATTTTCAGCAGGAGGAAATACTCAACAACCTTACAGCAAATATTTAACACTTCATCACTTTTGGCTCATTTGGTTACCACAGCATTTAAATGTGTATCTGTTCAGTGAAATCATTCTCGGTTGTAGTTATCAGGGATAAAAAATTATCATCAGTCCAAAAAACAAGATCCACAGGCACACACATCAAATAAAAACAACAGTTGGAGAATTTCCCCCGAAACCGTACTGAAACTTAAAACTTAGCAGCTTTAAAAATATTTTCCAATGCAGATTATGTTCAGATAGTTCTAACTGATGGATGGGCAAGAAAGAAAAACATTCCTACAGTCTTTCCTCAGATCTATAAAGGTAGTTCCTTCTGAAATTATTGAGAGCTACACAGCATTCAAGATCAAGCACTACGAGATACTACAGTTTCTTGAAGATGCTAATATATTATTTATCATCATGCTGCTTACACTTATCCATGCAAAACGCCCACAGGATCAGGCTCTCCCACACATAAAAATGTTTAACTAGGTAAGACTTTTCTCACCAACTGAAACCATAAAGCTCTAACTCAAGGTTCAAAACCAAACCCACTTTCCTCACTGTTTCATACATGCACACACCAAAACAACAACAAAAAGGCTTGGTGTACTAGACACTAGAAGCCATAGGCTTCTCTAGTGTGGTCTCTGTGAGCTTACATGATGATCCTCAGATCAAAAATAAAATTATATAACACCCCCTGACCTCAAACAGTATTGTCTATATTCATCATAATTACTCATGGGTTTTCTCTCCCCATATTTGGAGCCTGCTCACCCATGCCTTTACTAAATGGTTCTGGGTTAATTTTATTTGATGGAAAGCATATAAGATGAGGAATAAAAAGCAGTGGATAACTTTTAAAAGATAAGAAGTATGTTCAAATACAGTACCAGGCTTCACTGTGAAGTTATGGCTTTCATGTCCTTAAAAGTCAGATCTGCCTTATTATTTTGAACTAGAAACAATCTCAAGTCAAAAATCCCACATTACAAATTAGATTTTATTGCTTTCCTTTTTGTTGTTGTTTGTTTTTTAATGCCAAGAAAAGCTCTGATAATAGCAGTAAACCAACTTGGAGTTTTTTTTTAACATTTATTAACATAAATGTTTCATGTTCTCTGAATAGAGAAATAACCTACACTGTTAGTAGCTGCTTACTTACAAAAATGTAACAATTTGCTCACAGTTAGCCTGGAACATAATAAGCTAGTGTATCCCTTTAAGTGCTGAATAATGAATTGGCACCAGAAGGCAGTGCTCTTATTTTTGTATGATAACTATTTGAGCAGGATCAGCCTAAAATGCTGAAGAAGTTGCCTCTTCCTTTGTGGCTGTGATCTTGCACAGTAACTGCTTCTCGTGTGAGGCATGACTGAGCAAGGGGAAGGCTCCTGCTTGCTGCACAGAACAAGCACAAGCAGCCCCACTGCACCTGTGCTGCCCAGCATAACTACAGCACAGGAGACACAAATCTCCTTGGGACTGAAATCGAACACTGTCTTCCTCCCCTTATTTACCTTCAAAAAATTCCTACAGATTCACACTCCTCTCAAGTCGACTCCTTCTCCATGCATCACTTACTGAGTCTCGCTTCTCCCCAAGTGGTAGATGGGTCGGGGAAATTTCATTTTCTCTTTTTAAAAACTTTCAGAGGCTGATGATGGAAAGGATACACAGCTCAGGGAGGTCAAGCACACCTCACAACTAGGTAAGGAGTATCTATTTTTTCTAGATATATCATACTGTAATAGTATGATGCAATGCAACATTAGGGTTCGAGTGAAAAAGGAAACCAGAAAAACGAAATTGTTAACAATCAACATGCAAAAACAGGCATCCCTCGCTAGTCAAGTATTTGTTCATAATAAGCGAAAGATCTGCATTTATGTCAGAGAAAGAATGAATCCAAGAGGCTAAAATATAGCTTTCTTTAGAAGGAGCACTAATCTCCCTACGTCTTCCTTAATAGAAACAGCATGACAAATGACACATCATAACACGGCATTTATTTACTTCTATTTTACCAGGACATTTATGAATGCCTGATTGAGCTGGATCAATTTGTGCTTACCAACGATGCCTTTTTTTTTTTTTTTTTTCTTTTTTCAGTTACCAGAACATCCCTTGAAATTTAATGTTTTAGATAGTTTTAATGATAGCTGTGAAGTAGAAAAATAACCTAGGTAGCTGTTTGGGAAAAAAAAAAAAATCTGAAAAAGGGCTTTTTACATTTGACATTCAAAGGTGTAGCAAATTGATATGGTTGCAGATTTAAATTAGACAAAGTCATATGAAAAGGCTTTATTTAAAGGAAAAAAAAATAAACAAACCAAAACCAGGCAACATTAAACAAATGGAAAAATTTTATCAGAGAATATGATGAATTATTATTCACCTGAAGACTTTAAATTAAGCCTGGATATATTTCTAAAAGCTATATTCTTATTTACACAGTAAACATAGGCCTGAGATGACAGCATGTGACAGCATGATATTATTTGACTATTACTAAGTCTGAGATCTCTAGATGTTCACAGAAGTCCAATTTGGCTTTAAAACCTACAGCTCTACAAAATAAGGCATGTAACACTCCCTTTCCTCCCCTCTCTCAACAAAAAAGGTACAGGATGATGTTTCTGAAAATAATAATAATAATAATAATATTTCTTCCTTCCATCTTTCTTTCTGTTGAAGAAATTTCTTCCAGATTGTTACTTTCCTATTGGTAAAGGCATCCCAAGATGCATGGCATAGTCAACCGCTCTATAAACAGAAAAATTGAGTTGGATCATGTAACAAGCTACTTCCTCCACTTTCCTTTCAGTATTACTTCTAGAATTATTTCTTTTAGTATCTTTACATCCCAAGTAAGATGTAAAAATGATTTCACATAACCCTACAGTGCCTGGCACAAGAGTAGGAAATGTACTAATTGTACTCCCATTTACGACATTTTAGTCCTACCTATGATGATGATGCTTGTTCCAAAGAGAATCCCACAATTTTTATATTACATCTGGTCCATATCATTTACATCTGCTGTAAACAAGTCCTTTTTAACATACTCAAAATGACGCATCAACCAAGATGATGCTGGAAAAGCTGAGGTTCTGCCAGTGCATTACAACTATTTCTAACCAGTGATTTCATACATACACAGATACATGTATGTGAGATACGACATGCAACAAAGACATGCACCAAGGAACTACCAGCAGTAACTACACATTTCCTTAGCTGATCTTTTTAAAATACTTGCAACATCCATCTTCCTTTTAATTTAACCTTTAACAAACATCTTATCTGGGCAAGAAGAAAATCCTATTGGTTACTTAAGTCTGCATTAGTGGGCTGCAATGGCACCTCCACATTCACAAGTACATGCTCTTGCAAAGTTGGCTTTGCCTACACTTTTGTACTATTCATCATGGAAACAAAAAGCAAAGATCAGATGGATCTCACTGTATTTGGAGAACCCCAACCATCACTGCTAAATCACTGCAGGTCTGTTTGCAGTGGTATTGCAAGGGAACACAGTGACACAACAGATTCACCAGAACACAGTACCTGGTCAGTAGCGGGAATCGACTCCCATCTACGCTTCAGCAAGTACAGAGATTTCCGGCTCATGATTCTGAATCTGCTCTAGAGGTTTTTCACACTCAAGAAAAAGGCTTCTCCCAAACGAGTGTCGAGAACCTTATTTCTGATTCCTCTCCTTCATGGCTATAGACGGCAGAGCTCCCCGACGTATGGAAGTTTTGCAAGCTGCAAGGTTCAGACCAGTTTCGCCAAAGCTTCCTCTGTTTCTTTAAAGCATCTGTCTCCTTTTAGTACCATGACAAAGAGAATCAGGCGAGATAGTGAAAAGCCTAGCTTTCACTGACGAATTACCTCGCAGAAGCATGAAGTAGGTAGACAACACCAGACGCACTCAATCTGAAAATAGCTGTTGCTTAGGAACTGGAGGGGTAAAATGCAGCACCTCAGATATATAATTGAGAGCTTTTATATTTAAAGAGAGTTAAAAACACTGGACCTCTCTGTTTCTCTCCCGATCATCATCCTTTTATAATGCTGGAAGAATGATCACTCAATTCCACTGAATCCTGGGGCTACGCCTACATCTTCAGCAAGCCAAACAAGGCTTGATGACAGAGCAACAAACAACTCCCATGCATTCAAGGTCCCTTGTAAAAACGTCTGCACAAACTGTATTGTGGATCCCACCTGAAATGTCTTAGAAGTATCGAGTATTATGTTTTAGTAGAATAATTAAAATACAGTTTACCTATTTTGTCTGCAGAGGGATAATGTGCCAAGAATTAATTCTAGTACTCATATTTTCTTGTAACACATACTAATATTAGAAATAAGTATGGTATTTTCCCCCATACATGTTAGATGATACAGTTTTACAGACTGCATGTGTGTGTTTGAGAGAGCTTTCTTTAGATGGGTTAAACATTCCTGAACATTTAGAAATTTCTTTAATTTGGAATGCTAATTTTGAAGTTTCTTTCCGAGATCTTAATCTGTATTGATTTTAAAAATTAAGCTTGGAACATAATAAAATTCACTTTGCACTTCCTCCATGGTACCAAATCCAGAGAATAAGTTCTGTGCATGAAGCATTTACAGCAGGAATTCTTATCTTCAGAGATCAAAAAATGAAGGCAAAAATGAAGAGGTAGGTACTCAGGAACTCATCTACTTTTTATAAGTCAATATAGAATTGACTCTAGTTACAACAACTTTAAGAGCAAAAATTATTCTAACAGAAAAGGAAACCTACAATGTACATAGATACATACACATATGTGTATAATCTACAATGGACTGAGTGAGGTTCTGGTGTGGAAGTTAGGAGCAAGTTAAACACTGTTAAGACAGCTTTTTACTTGTCCTATTTACATCCTATTGAATTGCAGATACTTCACATTAGACAAACTCCTGTAAACAGAAATTCCCATAAGCCTAAGTGTATTTCATGTGACATCCAGTGCTACCTATAACTACTTCCCTTTGCTTTTAACTCCCACAAGCAGAAAAGCAACATATTTTCTAAGTGGTTCATTAAGAAATATGACGTGCACTGTAGTAGTTTCCTTTTATGTTTCAAACACAACGAATAGAAAAACTACTAGTTCTAAAAAAAAAAAAAAAATTAAAAAAAATCTTGATGGAATTTAGTTTTATTTTATGGTAAACCAGTGGTTCCACTTCCTTTTCTTTCAAGTGACATTGCTTACACACACACACAGAGGTGGCTTCATAAGATCGATCTTCCCACATTCTTCACTTCATAAGATTTAAGAAATCATGGAAGACTAATAAACTGGCTTACAATAACACAAGCCAAAAACCCTTTCCTTCCCTCTCGCTACTTGCCCAGCCACTGGCCAAGTGAGACCTCTGCTTCCAAGTCCCATTTCCTTGCTGAAGTAAAGCCCCACGGATCTAGGGAAACATCACAAGCAATCATGTGGTGCAGGCAACTGCCAGTCCATCTTTAAAGAACTGATGTCTGAGTGTATCCACCAGATTACTCATCTTAATTTTGAAACAAGACCTTATTTAACAAAGGGTAAATTTATTAAGGATACAATTTGGAAACAATGCAACTGAATCACAGAAGGATTAAAAACAAACAAATTTTATATTGCATGTGAAAATCCAATCTTCCTTATTTTTTTCCTAAATTTTCAAGGAATTCAGTTTAACACTGTCCCTATCAAAGACAGTTTTCAAAGACATGTAAAGAATCTGAGGCTACAGTGCAATAAACTAGGTTTCTTTCTTCTCCCTAATGAAACTTTTCTTCCTTATTTCCTGTGACAGGGCACTAGGATATGACATGATAGAGCGCTTGGGTTATTTTCTTTTCCCACCTTATTCAAGTTACCTTAACATTTCTGTGGTACATATTGTTTGTTAGATTTACAACGTTTCTGCCAAGATTTATGATGTTTAGCTTTCTAGAAGCTTTGCAGAGCACCTATACACAGAAAAACAACAACAAACAACAACAACAACAACAAAGATTGCTTAAAGAAAGAACTTGATGTAAACTTTGTACTTTTTTAAAGATGGATTCTATTCTCTATCAAAGAGACCACATGTATGCAGTTTTTCCCGTTTTGAAGGTACACACTCTGAGGAGTTGAAGTATTTTTTTGTGTATTTTGTTAAAAAAAATAAAAAATAAATCAAAAGACATTCAGCATAAGGAAAAAACAATCAACTGGAAACTTCTACATGAAAATCTGATACAGAGATTTCTAGAAAAACATTTTAAAAACTATGACTGTATTCTCCAGGAAAGTTCAAACTACTGCAGGTTGACCTGCAGGGAATGCCAAAGAACTTTTCTTATCCCGTTATCCCTGAACTTTATTTATTTATTTATTTATTTATTTATTTATTAATACAAAATGGTAGAGGAGTATCTAGAATATCACACAGGGAAGGAACAAAACCATACTCAGTCAGACTGAGCAAATCTTAAAAGTTTGTATAGAGCTATCTTCTAACAAGTATCTCCTCCTCAGTCTCCACTGAAATTCAGAGGATTCCACCTATATTTTTGTAGTAACCAGTTATCTCATTTTGACCAACTACAGCTTTCTCTCACAGTGCCCAACAAATGGCTTCACATGCAGATGGCATTTGTAGCAACTGAGTGAATGTCCATGTGACTATCTCATTTGAAATCAGACCATGGCATGCAACCCTCCTTATTCTTAGAAGGGGGTGAAAGAAAGAGTCCAGGGCAGTAGTTCTCTGGAACCCTTCTTGGAAGAAATCAGCCTCATCAGAACAAATAATCAACAAATTCTTCAGCAACTGTTTCATCCCATGAGCTCAGTTTTTTTGTTTGTTTGTCTGTTTTTTCAGAAAACGCAAAAGGGATCCATTAAACAGCACAACTCCAATTTCCTGCAGAAAGATACCTTTTTGATAGTCAAATTCATCTATTTTTATCTTTTAATTTAAAATCTATTTAAATCAGATTGATACCACTTACCTAAATCACTTTCTCTACTGTTTCTATTGGATAGCTATAAACCTTCAAAAATGTCTACCCAACCAACCAACAAATAAAAACAAAACAAAACACAAAAACAACCAACCAAAAAAGAACAAGAACATCAAAACATTCTTCAATCATGAAGTAGTACTCTACTGATGTAGAGTATACAAAAACATACACATATTTTTATATACATTAAAGAAAAATAAATCAGATGAAGACTTGTAATAATGTTAGAAAAGTTTAAGCCATCATAGGACTCTTTCAAGTGACCACCTCTACTCAACAGTAGGTTAGGAGTCTAATTTACCTTCCACTCTTTAGACCAGAAGGACACAATATAATGAACCTGTACATTAGATGAGGCCAGAGAGATTAAGTATCAAACAGTTCTCACCTGACTGGATAGGATTTCTGAAATTCCTAAGTTTCCATTGAAAACTAGCTTGTTTTCTGGTTTTTTATTTTTGAAATGGCAGATACTGACACCTGGAAAATCAGAACTGCAACCCATCTTAAACTGTTTAATGGAATACTAAACATCCTGCAAATTTCAAGAAGGATTTGAAAAAAGATGCAAGGCAGAAGCTTGGAAAACAGAAAAAATTGTAGAATTCAACAATAATAATGGCTAAAAAAACCAAAAGGACAACTTAGTAAATGAGTTCTGCATTGGAAATAGTAAATCTTGTCTATTAACGAAACAAGCAACAGCTTTGTAATTAACATACAGAATTTTCTCGTTAAAAAAGTGGGTACTCCAGTGATTTTTGCAAGGGGGAGTATGAAGGATACTTCAAGAACTAACCTACTGAAATTAATGTTGCAAATAGCAGGTAGCTTCATAGTAACAGAGCCTGTTTATAAATTACTTAGACTTAGATGTTTACATTTGTATAAAAATTTTTCAACTGAAGGAAAAGAAAATCTGAAATACAGAAAGGCTAATAGTGTATTTATATCATTTCAGCACCAGATGGGAGAGACTGCTTTTTCCAAACAGGAAAATTCCTGAGCATCACATTAGTAGCAATGTCTCCTCTGCAGCAATTCTTATACTACAGAAAATTTAAAAATGTATGATGCCATTAACCCTACTAACATAACTTCCCTTAAGCGATGAGTCAACAGCAAACCATGAGCTACAGAGTCTTCCCCCACCTGCTTGTACAGTTTTAACACCACTAATCCCTCTATTATTGAACAAGATAGGAGGGCCATCTGAGTTTTACAAGTTTGTTGGGTTAAAAAAAAATAACACACACATGTTATTTGAAATTGCATTCCTTTGATATCCTGGAGATAAATGGAGAAAGCAGAGTAAGAAATGATTTTTCAATACATCTAATCCATCTTTCTGCTACAGAAAGAAACTTCTTTCTGTTGCAATACTCAGCTCTGCTGGGATCACCTGTTTGGATTATAGCTCAAAAAATATAATAATGAAGGCTGTCATGGTTTTATGATTTCTTTTTATGGTTCAGTCCTGCAAATATTAATAAGATGAACAATTTTGCCAATCACAGACAGAAAAACTGCTTAAATACCTCAAACTGTCAAAAAGAAACACAAAATATTGAGCTACTGACCTGTGATCCTCTGGGTCCTCGTTTGTGATCCCATTCAGAATGTCCCATGAGCTTTAAAAAGAAAAAAAAAAAAACACAGGTAAGTGATAAATCGCACTGATTGGCTTTAATTGAAACATTCACACTCTAAATCGATTACAAATTGTCTTTGGAAAAACAAACAAACAGGTTTGCTTTTATGATTTACTTCACACAGCTTTTAGCTTCATAATGAGAGTGTTACTGTAACTTTGTACCTGTGCAGTCAGAGCCAAATCACACCTAGCATCATCTTGAGCACAACACTGCTCATGCCAATAACATTCCCACTATTGAATTCATTAGACAAATGTTTATGATTGAACTGGCAAAAGGAGAGATGACATATCAACAATGAGATCACCAAAACCAGTGGACATTTGATGAAGCAGCAATGCATTTTTTATACCCAGCATGAAAGTCACTGACAGCTTTAATTTTGTCTCATCACTGAATTTTTCTAGAACTTCTCAAGGTAATAAAAGAATAGAGATACATTCCCTAAAGGAAAACATGTCAGGGTTATTGCATAAAAGAGGAAAGCAAAGAGACAGTTTAGAGATGATGGGTTGGTTCTTGTGGAAATTAAGATTTGTGATGGTATGCAGCTCCTCAAATTAAAGAGAGGTATTAATTACATTCAATTTCAGCTCTCATTCTCTGCACAACCCTACAACAGGCTGTGTTGTGAGTTCTCAGGCATTGGATTGCATATTTGGACCAATCTATAGAAAAAAGAATTTGTCTTTCTCCATCTTTTTCTACTGTAATTCATAACTGTATACTAAGACAGGTGCTCACTCTCTTACTCTAAGCAGCATACAATTTGAATACAACAGCTCATTTCCTATGTGCCACGGCAGAGCAAAAGAAAAGGAGAGAGAGAATACCCAGTAGGCTTCATGACTGCTTTATGTATCCACAGATTATGTGCAAACGTGAACAGCTGACAATGAAGATATTCTCAGACCTGCTGAAAAAGTGTGGAAGCACCAGCAAGTGCCCAGGAAGAGCTGCCATGCAGTCTGAGCCGCACAGTGCTCAAGTCCTGCCTCTCAGCGCTCTGTTGACACGCGTGACAGCCTACGAGCTGACTGTTTTAGAGCTACTTGGGGATCTCTTCTTGGTAATGTTTTTCCTTACTCATACAAGTATAGCTTAATGCAAATATAAAAATAGGATGATAAAAACAGGAGGGTTAATGTGACACGCAGTGACTTACAGTCATAAGCATTTTCTTGTGTGTCCTTCCCCCCAACACACCTTCCTAAAAGAAGCATCTTCTCCCAGATTAGAGGTATGAAAGGAGACTTACAACCTATGCTTATTGTGAAACATCCTTTCAAGACACTCATCCCAGGACTAAAGAGATTAAAACTACTTTGAAAAAAAAAAGGGGGGGGGGGGGGGGGGGGGGAGGCACGGACATCTCATATGAAATCTGTATTTTCTCCCTACATCAACTGTTCCTACACATCCTTTTCTTCTTTTCTGTAAATTGTTACTTATGATTACCGACCCCCACAACTGGAGACAAACCACACATGCAGATAAGCATCAAAGATCAGAAATGTCACACTTTTTTTTTTTTTTTAAAACTTGGTACAGCCTTATGAGTGACACCCTCATTTTACTGAAATTCCTTTCCCATATCCTGTTGACTGAAATACTGGCTGTGCCAGGTTTCCCTCTTTGTTTCTCCATATTGTTATGTTTGCTCATTACTGCATTAAACACAGCTTTGATGTTTATGAAAGCTGGCCTCTCAGTAAACAACCATTGCGCAAAAGCTACAGAGATGCATCTAGCAAAGGCTGTATGCCTCACAGAACCTTTACTAAAATCCTCGTACTTATTCTTCCTCCCTGTCTCCTGCACCTCTGTAACAAGAAAACCTCTTCTGTGTTAACTACTCAGCCCTACAGGTAGGGCACCTACATGTACCCTACAGTCCTCTGGCACATACCACACCCTCAAAACTCGATGTAGCATGAGACCCCACTGCAATGGTTTTCATGCTCCCACCTTTGCTGAGTACACAGTCCACTGAAGAGCAAAGAACTGTTTAACTACTGTCAACAAAACGAAGCAATGCAGTTGAGAGTCAAGCTTGGAGTAACCATTCCCATTAGAGGAGGTGGACCAAATGTAAGGCAGCTCCCCATCCAGCCAGTCCCAGGAAACCAGGCTGATGTATCAGGGGATGTTACTTGTAATCACCACCAATTCTGAAGCCCAAAAACAGTCTTCTGAAACATACCATCTTCTCTAGGCATGGTTCACCCACCCTGGTCCTCAGTTACTGCCTGGTGCTTCGCATCGCCCCAGGAGTGCCCTCCCGCATTTCCCTGGCCCCATGGGCAGCCCCTGCTCTGCCCCACTGCTCCTCATCCTATGCGTCTTCCAGGGGCCTTTTGTCACAGGTGGGATATGGCAGCAGCAGCTAATGTTACAGTAAAAAATGAGTCCGAAAGCTATAATAACTAGTCCTTTAGTCCTTTCTCCACCTTTCAGCATTTAACTATCAAAACCAATTACTGAAAAGAGGCCAAAGTCATCAATGAAGCAACCAGTTATAAACTCATCAGGACCAATGGAGTGAGACCTTGCTTATTCTGGCAATGAATCTGGCACCACTTTATTAGCAAACTGCTAATTCTTCATAGCAAATGATACAAGCCACATTTCATTTAATTTCTTTACAAACGTGCCTTTGTGGAATCAGACGTGTTTGTATATTTGCTGATGGATCCATTGCCCCTAGTGTAAAAGAATTTCAACATCATTGTTCTCTCTTTGCATGCCATGTACTATGCCAGTATGCTTTACTGAATTAACCCTGTGGTTGTAACCTGCTAAAGTGGTGAACTAAAGGAAGTAAAAGAGGAGTTATAGGACACTAAGAGTCCTTGTCAATTCTAGGCAGTTTTCAAGCATAGTCATAAAATGCATGACCCTATAAAGCCAACTTTTTCATACCATTTTTTATAATCTACTAAACCTTACTTGGCTTTAAAATATATTTCTTCCTCACAGTCTAGAAAACACTTTTCATCTCATGCTAGAATGTTCTTGGCATTTCTACAATGGTCCATAGTAACCAAGGAGTGAAGGAGGAAAAAAATAAAATAAAGAGTATATCACACTTACAGAAGAGCCTCAAGTTTTAAGACAGAAAATAAACACACAGAGCTGTTGCAACAAAATCTCTGCCAGGCCATCCTACATAGGGACGATTGTGTAGGTATGACACCCTTTACCTCCACAAGCCACACTATCCTAGATTACTTCTGAAAAAAAATTATTTGAATAGAGCACAACATCCAGAAAAGAAGGAAAGCAAGTATATCTGACCTATAAGGCTACTCAGAAATCATGATTTCTACAAGCTTTATAGAAATCAAAAGATGAAAATGGTATTAAAAATAATAACAATAATAGTAAGAATAAGTCAGAATCAGAGAGAATGCACATAATCCACTTGAGTCAGAGTCAACCTTTTGAAACCAGAACAAGAGAAAGAAATATTATTTAATTGGCGTGTGCATGAAAACATGGAGACAGACATAAAATGCATTTGGAAGTAGAAGGATTTATGTTGATCACTAACAGAAGGGTTTGTTCCAGACCCCTCCACTTCCTCCAAAAACTACTAGGAATTGATTTGGTCCAGAGCAATGGTAAATGATCTCATATCACCCAATTACTTTTCTTTATTATTCTTACTGCCAGACCACTGGAGCTAAGCATATCAGTAGCAGAAAAGGAGGGATAAAAACAAAATCAAACTTCCACATGCTTGCATGTGTGCAGTCTGTCTCACTCAGAAGGCAAGCATCTACTTTGAATTTCATCTAAAACAGTCCTGGAAACCGAGCTCTGACAGTTTTAACACCTAAAGAGGAAGGCAGCTCTCAGCAGCAAGAAAAACTCTTGCATGCTTAAGAATGCATAAAAACAGGGGCTCCACGGAAGCCAACTACTTTGCTCTACCCTACAAACTGACTAATGGTTCTCTAGGGAAAACAGCCTCTCTCCCTCCCCAGCTGAGTATGCAGTTTGGGAATGGAAAGAGGGCAGGAACAGGGAAGACCCTAACACCAAAATCATAGTTAGAGAGAGAAAAAGAGAAGTGAAACAGAGCTAGCTCACTCGCAATATGTAGGGTGGTATCCTGTGCACTACAGCACAAGCTTTTTCTATAAACACTATAAAGTCAGCCTCATGGCTGAAAAAAACAAATTTTATATATAAACCATATGTACGCTAATGCAATGGTACCTGCAAAGGAATATGGAACAGTAAGAGAATCTGTCTGAAATACCCATGCTAAAGCAAAACAAAGACATTTAAAAATTAGCATCTTCAGCTCAGCTCCCACTCTAAGTGCACTTCGTCTATTTGGTGATTTAGTGAAAGCCCCAGCATATGATTAAATAAAATTCTCAACTTTCATTAAAATTCATAAGCCATATTTCTAACCCTCCTCAGTATTAGAGAACTGCAGGGAAATGTGAGCCACACATACTGCAGAAGATCTAAATACATAAAAAGACAGAAAGTAAAGAATGACAAATCAAATCTTTATAAACTGGGGTTTTCTAGGTCTTGTTTTTCTCTGAAATCATCTTTTCTGGCCTAGGTTTTGATTTTGGCACTCTCGAACTGACAATACTGCTAACTATGCCATGGCTAGAAAAAAAAAAAAAAAAAGAAAAAAAAAGAGAGAGAAAAAGAAAGAAAGAAAGAAAGAAAGAAAGAAAGAAAGAAAGAAAGAAAGAAAGAAAGGAAGGAAGGAAGGAAGGAAGGAAGGAAGGAAGGAAGGAAGGAAGGAAGGAAGGAAGAGAAAGAAAGAAAGAGAAAAGGCATATTATTATACATACCTTCACAACCAGGCACAAATAGGAAGAAAATAATAATACTAATGGCATTTAAAATAGGAACACATATATTCTTTCTTTGGAAGGGGAAGGAGACCTCAGTAACAGAATGCCTTTGGAAAACCACAGGGTTTCTGTATTTGAGCAAATACAATACTGAACAGAGTTTTATTAGAGAGAATGGGCAGATCTTTTCATGTTAAGTACTTCTCAGAACCAATAAAGCAGTAATACTTAATGTTTAATAGAAAACTTTAAACCAATTCAGACTGTACTTTAATTCTATACGGACTACAGAGTCTAGTGCTCTGGAATTTTATTTAGATATACATTTACAAATATACAAACTTTTTATCACTATAAAAATAATTAGATAGTGGTGACTATGAAAGGTGAGTACAAAGCAAAGTACAGGAATGACAGAGAAACAGGTCCTTTGTCCCATCTGTGACTGCGAGCCAAACACTTAGCATCCAATATTCTCTGTTGAACTGGCTGCAATAGGATAACATGAGCTCCCCCCCAAAAAATGAGAACCAGGAAAAAAAAATAATAAAATAAAAAAGTTTTTTTTTACCACTTCTGAAAGGATTTAGAGCATTTAATAACAGCAAAATTAATCACCAATGATCTTCTCAGAAGTTTTGGCTTAGTGACAGCCAGCAGTTTTAAGAGTTGCTTATAATTCGGAAACCAGTGTCCAGAAGAGCTAGATAGGAGCATCCAATCATTTCACAGGCTGGCACCTGGCTTCAACCTTTGCCAAAGAGCAGATCCTGAATTTAAACACAAGCATAACATCTTCCCTCTTTGGAAGAGATTTTGTTGAATGAGCATGTTGAAGATGTGAAACAGTGTCTCACTGTTGAGTTCTTTGACACTGCCTCCTTACAGCTTGCACTGAATGGTGCACAGTATGATACATATTCTCTGACTGAATGAGTATTAGCTATGCCTCAGGCCGGATCCCATTTCCACTGGTAAAAAGAAACTGTTTGTTATCAGCATGTAGGCACAAAATGTTCCAGATACATTTCTTTTTCAGTAACAAAAAAGCACAAATTATTTCCTTGATCGTATATTAGAAGAAATATTTATTTTTACAAATATGGAGGAGTCAGGTCATACAGAAACTAACAGTATTTTTTGTACATGCTGTTTTGACTGGGACTCCTGACATTTCATAGGCTGATCCCTGCACTCTTCTGATAATAAATGAAGTGATTTACTGACTTGCCTATCTTAGGAAGCATCGCTTTGATGTGGACACCATCAGCAGGAGAAGTTAAGCAGGCAATAGCTGCTGAGATCCAGCACTGGTAGGTCCCTATAATGTAATAGGGGAGCAGCCCTGTGGCTGCACCCACCTCCTCCTCCATCAAATGGCACAGCTGCAGTTTGCCCTGCAGCATCCACAGCATCAGAGACGTCTTCCTTGCTGTGTGGTGAGCATGAGCATACACAGGCACATGTAGGCTAGGACATACTGATAGCCAAATGCTCCAATATTTGGAAAAACAATCCTTTTCCACCACTGCTTGCCAACTCCCAAGGTCAGCTTCAGCACGAGACGTCAGAGTTACACTGCTCAGCCAGATATGTGAGCTGCGCACTCACCCAATCGCATCCTCTGGCTATGCCATTAGTGGGAAGGAAACTCTCCACCCAAATGCTCCCAACGCTTCTCAGTCCTGCAGATCATCAAGGTCAGCCCTGTTTTTGAGGATGGTTAAAAAAACAACCAAACAAAAAAGCCCTCAAACAACACAACAAACTAACTAACTGACTAAAGCAATGAAGGAAAAACAGCCTTTCAGCTGCTTCCTAATCAAATAAGTTGTTTCAAAAGTTTGTGGGCTGCTGGACAACAGCTGTAAGCAGAGAGATGACTTTTAAAGTGAGGCACAGCCAGAGAAACATTTTGGTTTGAATCTTGGCACTGCTGTGAAACAGAGGCAGGGGCAGTGAGGTGGAAGGATGGGTCTGGAGCATCACTGCAGTGAGCAGCTTCCCCACAGGAGCAGCCCTGTGTGGGCATGGGGTGAAACCTCCGAAGCTGGGGTCCTGGTGAAGCTGGCAGCTGTGGAGGCAGCCACCTCCTTGACTCCTGCAGCCCCAGGAAAGCCTGACTGGCAGGCCAGAGACTGGCATCTAACTTCAGCATCACCAGCATCAGGAAAAATACAGGCATCAGGCAGAGACTGTCGGGGCAGAGCATGTGATGCAGAGCCATGAGCGGAAGGGAAGAGAGGAAATATGGCACTGTGCAAGCTACGGCTAAGGGGAGGTGGATGGGTGCTGTGGCAGAGGAGAACAACCCCAAAGGCAAGAGCTTGGTGAAGAAACCATCCCAAGCACTTACCCAGGGACTCTGTTCCTAAGGAATAAAAGGCATGAGATCATATCTGGCACTGGGCGAGACAGCAAGAGAGACTACATTTTTGAGGACTTTTCTCATGGCAGCATATGACCTTTTAAAATATTTCCAGACAATAAACTGCATCTGACTTCTTCAGGGATGATGGCCTCCCTGCATGGGGGCAGGAGGTAAGGAGATGCATGGCACAGCAAACTGGAACAGGCAGTGGTGGCTCGGCGGGCAGTTGCTGTGCCTGTTGCTTTATGCCATAGCCTGAAATGAGCAGGTTTAACTTTCGAGAGTGTGAAGTGAAATAAAAATTGTAGGTGGGAAAAAGAAAAGGCAGGGGAATATCCACCTCCACACCCTGTCTCTGGATTTATATAAATTTTTGTCACAAGTACTTAAACAGATGACAGTAGTAAAACAAATCCCCACAGATTTCTGTTATTTTCAGTCCTACCATTGAATTTATCAGTTCCCTATTAATCTTTCATACATCAAATAGGATTTTAAACAGTGGGTTTTGGAGGCAGAGCTGTAATACACTGCAGAAAAGAACTGGATATTTTTCTGTTATTATTTTTAAAGAAAAGCAACCATTTTCATTTAACCTTTCCCGGACTCCTCCCTCCCCCCTCCTCCCTCCCCCCAAGGATGGATGCCATACAAAGAACTTGCAGATGTGGAACAGATTTCTTCTAGCAAAGGCTTCCTAAGTCAATAGGTTTATCTGGATATTTAAACGATTTTCATAATGAACAAATAAAACAATTTAAATGATCATAAGTAGATTTCTTATCCACTTAAACTGATCTGGTGGATGAATAATCGGCATGTTGATCTGGTGGACACGTATTCAACAAGCCAAAGCAATCACCAAATTTTCCATTTACTCACTTTCCCATTCTGGGCACTGTGATGAAATCTAAAACCCTAGAAAAAAAATAGCTGTTCTGGTGAGATAAAAATGATTATCTGATATCCTCCTGCCCTAGCCATGGCCATCATTCACTGACAGTAACACACAGAGGATTCCTTGGTATGGGGATGTCAGGACAACACAGCAATATCAAGTCTCCTAAGTGTAGCAGCAAGCTGGCAAAAGAGCAAGAATAGAATGTTAAAAAGATGAAAATCACTATTTAAACCTTGCTTACTATTCAAAGTAGACACATTAAGTCCCTGGATTTCAAAGCTACACAGTCAAGTCCATTCTGGTGTAATTAAGTTCCTCAAAAAAGTCAGGAAGCTTATTTACTTTTTTTTCCACTGGGAATCATTAACTACGCATTAAGAACCCCAGTCACAATACCAAACCTGGCACAGGCTTGATAAAGCTAGCTAGCTATCTGCTGTAGAAATGTCAACATACATTCTGAAATATTTTTTTTGGTATCTAATGTCTATTTCTTTTTTTTTAAGGAGTCAAAATACTTCTATCAGAAATCCACTGTATAATGTATGTTACAAATACCACTTTCTCTTTAGTGCACAGTTTTTCCCCCCTCATTTGCCATCTTTTCTGAGATTCCAGTTTAGTATTTGCACTTTCTGTTGTTACTCAACACAAGCTGACTTGCTATTCTTTGTTGTTTATCTGTGAACAAGGGGATCTCTGCTTCCAAAGAAATTAATTCCTTGAAGATACAGGGGACTCTTTTTTTTTTTTTTTTTTTTTTTTTTTTTTTGCATAGCAACTACAAACACACTGAAAGAGCAGGAAGACTTTTAAAGGATTTTCAGTCAAACTCTGAGTATTTTAGGTGAATCACCCAAAATACTAACTCAAAACATGAAAGGTCATATTGAAGGCAGCTGAGTCTCAATTAGTTTAATCAATGCACTAAGCTAACAGCTGACCACTCTCTGGCACACCATGTAGAAATAGGAATTTCCCAATGCAATTCCCAGTGGATAAGTGTCTACTTCACTGGAGAAAAAGAAAAAGAAGAAAAAGAGAAAATCTTGTTTAACTGACATCCTTATTGGCAGTCTCAAGAGGGGAAGAAAAAAAAAAAGAAAAAAGAAAAAAGAAAAAAAAAACACCTGAGGACTGAGTAGGTATAGAAGCTCCACCAGATATTTACCCTTCAGAATTGGTTCCTCTATGAGGGAACCAAACCCTCATAGAGACTTCCGGGCAATGCTGGAAGCGTCAAGCATGACTTTCTTGTGTCTCCACACTGCACATCCTTTCTGCATTCAGGATGGCGTTTCGGCATGGCTGTCAACTCAGAACCCCTCACCAGAGCAAAAAGACACTTACAAGAAGAAAGGTGATGGACAGGCTAAAACCCCCAAGTCCCTTGGCCTGAGAAACCAAATGAACATCGTGCTGCTATTACACCCACAAAACCAGAAATCCTGTAAGCAGCAGAATTCAGTAGTTTGAACAAAATAGATCTCTTCTACTACCACATACACTTATTGAAAAGGAAAAACCAAACCTTGAATTTTTAGTTTGGCAACCAAATGTCTGACTGGCACAAAACACAAAGCACAATGATCACAGGAATCTGCCCTTGGTGAGGCTAAAATAGGGTGGGGCAGAAAGCTATAAACTTAATTTCTTATAGTTTCAGCAGATAGTTGTACTGAAGCATATTAACCTAAATGGCAGGATGCTGAGGGATAGATAAGATTTAATAAAAACTTTCAAGACACGAAGAATGCGGCTTCTCTTGAGCCGGGGCCCAAAGCAAGTAGCCCAGCGGTGCCTTCTCCCACCTTGAGAGCAGTGCTGCATCTGGCCAGGTGAATCCTCAGCTTCCAGGACTGGCCTGGAAAAGAGACAGCATCACGCTGCCAAAGCTCACTCCAGCCTGACGCTCACACCAACTTCTTCCATTAACACCCCATTTTCTTAGCTTTGAGGTTTTACAATGCAGAAGAATAGCACTGACATTTCAACAGCTAGATCCCAGCTAACAAATGTCCTAAAATTGTACCATACAGCCTGGTAGCTTACTAAAAAACCTCAATGTCAAAATTCAAAGTACATTCAGTTTAAACACACCCTTGGGGGGATTTTACACTAACTACTTTCTATTTCAGACTATTCACTTTAAGCTCAACCGGCAATGCTTCATCACTCATCCAGGAAAACTTCCCTCTCTGCCACCCAATCTCAATCAACCTGCCAAATTAATTATCACCCTGCATTTGTCTATTGCTAAGAGGGGGAAAAAAGCAAATAGATGAATGTAGCAGTGACCCGAGCAAAACTGAATCCTCTGAAACAGAACTAATTAAATCAGCTCAGTGATCTTCTCCCAGCGTGACATGCTTCACCCACCCCTTCCACAAGCAGCCTAGCTCCCACATCTCCTCCAGCTGTCCTAGGCAGGGTGCTTGCATGGGGCTCAGATGCCTATCCAGCAGCAAACCAAGGATCTTTTCTAGTCATCCATGTAACCACAAGGTTTAAAGAGAGAACGAAAACAAAGAAACAAACAGAAAATTCACCATGATAATTTCACACGGACATTCACATGAAAATTCCTGGCCCCAGAATACATGTTTCAGGCAGACGACACTAGGATTTGATTACCTGCCGCAAACTTAGGGGATCAGAGGCACCAAATGTTGGTGCTTCACTGGCTGAGAGAGCTGTCGGAGTGAGGAGGTTCCTCCCTCAGTACCCCAGTCAGGCCTCACACCAGAGCTAGCAGGACTAATGTAGAGAAATGACAAGAGTATTACCACCGTGCATCAGACATCAGATCTTGCACCACATGCATTGCTAACCTAGCAAGCCCACATGCATGTGTGACCGCGGCATCAATCACCCTTCTGATGCTCATGGGACCAGCTCAAGGAAGCAAGTTACACACGTTTTAGATTTCCCATCCAAAAAAATTCAAGTGATAGTCGGGCTGAAATGCATGTAAAAGTACATTTGGGCTGTAAATTTCACCACTGCTGGAAACAGCATCATTTTTATTGCAGTCATGATGTTGGACAACATGAGAAACCCTGTACCAGTTCATAAGGGCACGTCCATGCACTGAGAACATCAAAAGCTCCCCATGTGGGACAGCAACAGAAGCAGCCAACTCTTCTCTCAGCAAACTTTGCTTTCCATCACTTTTCTCTTTATGTAGAACACATCCAAAGCAAGAGCAGAAACGGGAAAGGCATCTCAAACAGGGCAAGAAATGCAGGATGACAGGCCCACTTGGGGAACAAAAAGATGCTAGCATGGGATATCTTTACTGGGTATTTACTGGGGAGTTGCAATGCAAAGTCAGTCCCACCTTGCTTTTCTTTATGACTTTTAATACGGTCAGTGCTTCTTTAGATGGCAGGCACATCACTAATGGACATCAGTACTGAAAGGCACTGAAATGGGGACGTCTGCACAGGATCCCTGTCAAGTTAGGTGAGGCTTCATGCGCAGGAGCCCTGACAGTGCCCTCCTTGATAACGGTGCATAGGAACAAAACAACAACACACAGAGGCAGGACTCTGAGTAATCTCTAGGTAGGTGCCTACAAAGGCAACAGTTTGGCATTCGCACCCATCTGCTGCTCCAAATCTCACACACGCTGTCACATGTGCTCTTCCCCATCTGGATTGCAGAGGTACTGGATATAATCAGGCAAAAGTCAGGCACAGGAATGCTGGGCTTGTGCTGCACAGGGGGGAAGCATCAGTCAGCTTCTCCCCCTCTAACGGGACCAGTTTCAGTGGAGATTTCTGGAAGTCAAACTAGATTTTCACAATGGCTGCATCATTTTCTGTGATTTTAAGTCCTGCCTTTCAAACCAATATGACTCTTCAGAGGTTTTATCTCTAAGATTTTATTTTAAAAGTAATAAAACTATCCACGTTGTCTTAGAGGGATGTCATAAAATACATTCCCCTGCAATGTTGTCTGCTGGTGTTTAATTCCACGTGGTCACCTGGGCAGTGTTTCCATAGTGTCACACTACTGTTAACAGCAAAACCAGAGCTCATGAGAAGTGCAGTCTCTATTGTGGTGTTTGTGTAGGGGATGTATTGAATACATGCTATTTGGGGGTGCCATGGTGCAGAAGAAAATACTGGGTGCTTTTCTACAGTGAGTGAGAAAGTGGCAGGGCAGGGTGAAGGGGAGAGGGACCCTCCGTAGGACGAATTTTGAAGTAGGAACACAGGGGTAGGCTTGAGATGTGTGACTGCTCCTGGCTCTCTGTTTTAGGACTCCACATTTGGTCTGTTAAACTGAATTGCTGGAACATTTTTTGTCAAAGGAATCTGCTATTGAGGAAAACCATCCTTTTGAGTAAATTACATTTGTCAAACAGGCTTCAACGAAATTAAGCAGCACTTCTGTGGCTGCATGTCAAAAAGCTCTATCTATACAAAATGGAAAGTTCAAAAATTTCCTTTCTTTTATATATATTACTTCCCCCTACACCACTGGACCTTTTTTTTTTTTTTTTTTCCTGGAAGCTTATTTCTCACATAATGACCTTGCATGTTGCTGAGATACACTTCTAAAACAAACTTGATCAAAAAAGCAGTATTTCCTCTTTCTATGACAAGCTGTTTTGCCATCACTCAGAAACAGAGCTTTCCTTTCCATTAAATCCTGTTACGATTGCTTCAGCTCCTTCCTTTTTGAAAAAGTAATTTAAGTTTCTTCTTCCTGTGTCCCAAATATTTTTCTTTCATCTTTGTATGCTCAACTTGTGTAAAAATGCTATTTTTCTTCAGAAGAACTGTTATTTCAGTAGACCCTAGTATACATCACTTTACCCTAACCACGAGAGTCCAGATGGAAAGGTATTTATGTTTCTAGCTCAAAAAAAACAAAAACAAAAACAAAACAAAACAAAACAAAAAAAACCACCTCAGAACTGCCAAGTGCTAAACAGCAGCACAGATCTGGTTCTATGACTATCATAAAGAGATCTCTAGATCTGTATTGATTACAGATGCAGTCCTAATCCACTAATGCTAGCAACAACATTTTCATCAATTCAGTGTGGCCTGGATGTTGTCCTTTGTTTTTGCTCTTATGCCTGGGAACCAGACCCGTCTTCCAGGAGATTAGGTTAAACACAATTATTCTGACTCTGTAAGATAGCTTTGAGTCTCTCCCTGCTATTATATATCAGCTGCAAATCAGATAAATCTTAGCAGCAACCACTTTTAAAGCACTTAATTCCAGACCGCCATACAAACTTGTGGACCTATGTAAGAAAAAAAAATTTTGATTTACCTCCATTTCACAGATGGAGAACCGAGGCATTTACTCAGCACAGTACTGCAAAACTGGGAACAGAAACTAAATACCTCCAGTTCATGAGACCAGACCATAGACTTCTTTTGACCAACTATTTATGTCCAAGTTCTTTTCTGGGGGCGTTGAGGGCATACACCAGGGAACAGAATTATTCTCATGTTCAGCTGCCAGGAGATCTTATTGCTCTTTTGGAAAATGTACTTTTCAGCCCTCTAAATATCAGAGAAAGGACAGGCTTCAAATATCAACAGTCTTCCTTTTTAAGAAAGCACTAAAGTGGAATGGGAAAGACAGGAAAACTCAAAGTATCAAAAATAGTGAAAGTTTCTGCCCTATGCCTGTGGCGGGACATGCTGCAGTACTCTTTACTCACTTAGGACTTTTGTTACAGAAAACTACTTGAATGAAGTTAAAAAAAAAAAAAAAAAAAAAAAAAGGCTGTGTCCCAGACTTGACCTGAACCTTCCCAAGCTTTAAAGATGTTGAAACCACTTCAGCTGCGCACCAGGATGCAGAGATGAACAGTGAGGGGAATGGACGGACAGCTGAAATGCCAGGAGAAAAAAGCATCCTCATGAAGCTTTCCAATTTACTCATCAAGATCAAGTGATCATGGTGCATGAGGCATCTCTTGTATGAAAGTGTTCTCCACAAGAGCTCCATGAATTGGAGAGTATTTTCTCTCTTCCACTTTCTATTTTTTTCCATGCAATTCTGTTTTCAAAATGAGAAATGGTGGACAATTGCATTTTACTTAGCTTATTAGCATCAACACAAACATGACACCAGGAACTAAACTGTGGACTCGCATGTTGAAGGCACAGCGCATGTGCTTGCACACCTTTAGCATGCTCAATGGGTCTCTGATTGGAACAAAGCCTCCTTGAAGGGAAACCAGGGCCACCAACCACCTTGGTTCAGGCAGCAGCAACAGAAGCTGAGAAACAGATGCTTTATGAGCTTGAGAGAACTGCAGAAGAGAAGAAATAAATAATAACTTCCCTTCTCATACCTAAATATAGAACCTAAACACAAATGTATATGTCCTAAATATTTTTCCTAACCTAATACTTTTCTTCCCCCACATCCGCCCCTTCCCCCCAGCACACACACTGTGGTCCTGGGACCGGTGTTTTCATTTGTTCTCAGTGAAAGACAGTTCATGTTAAAACACCAGTGCTGGTTAAAGAGAAATTCAGAAAGTTCAGGGTGGACAGAGCAGCTGCCGGTGTGAAGCCAGTCTGATGGGAGGAAACTGAGTTTTTACCAAGAAGTTATACAAAAGTGAATATTCACACTAGAGAGAAAATGCCCTCCTCTGTGGCAATCTGCAGCACGGATTTGAGGAAGAAATGACCACAAAAGAGCACAAGGGCTTTGAGGCAACACCCCTCTAAAAGCATATAATGACATGCTTTGTTGGCCCTATGACTAAAAGTGGGGTTCAGTATCCAGATGCATAATGACACCAGCATTTTCCACAATATTAAATACATAGGTTCAAGAAATAAGGGGATAAAGATACACATAATTCCCGCACATAGAAGTAAAGCTCAAAATATTTGGAACCTCTTACTACAGTCTTACTAAATACTCTCATTGCAAGTTACAGAAAATGCATCTGATGATTTTCTGCAGTTGTACAGATTATATCTGAAGTGACATTAATTCTCAAAGCATTTCATGTTTTCTTAGAAATTTCAGTTCCTGGAATCCGAATTGCAGGGGAAAAATAGGAAGAAAAAGGAGGTTTCTAACTAACAGAACTGTAAAGGAGGAAGCAAATAAAGACAAGGATTGAAAACTGAGGGTTTGCAGCTGCTCCAGAATGCAGCGGGTTGCCACTGCACCAGTGGGAAAGCCCCCAGAGGGCAAACCTCAGCTCTGCACAGTATCTCTGAACAGTAGATATGGTAAAACATAATAAATAAGCTGCATCCTTCCACTCTGCAAGGAGGACAGGCAGGACAGAACAAAATGCCAGAACTAAAGCAAGAGATTGCTAAAAATATCTTTATCTCTCCTTCTTTATCTCAGGAGCCAAATTATCTCAGTTGCTACTTGAGAAGACAAGCCAATGCCAGCATCAGAAAGGTCAGAAAGCATGTGAAAATTTACCCAGTAGCTTATCCAGTGCCTAAATATCTGCTATTGCAATAGTACAGATTAGCATGAAATTCCTACTGCCTTGCTGCAAAAATGTATGCTAAGCTTTTATTTGAAGAGCTTGAGAGAGAGAGTTAAAAATCTGCGACATGGATACCATAGCTCTAATATTAATATACGTGAAGTATTTGCCTTTTTATTTTTTATTTTTTTTGCCAATGAAATAGACTTCTGATCATTTATAATTGGCAGAAAAGTGATTTCAGGCTGTCATGAAGCAACTCACAGAAGAAGAGACTAATTCCTCATACCCAGAATGTAAAGAGCACCTGCACAGAAGCAAGAAACATGATCGGTAGACCTAACCACAAGAATTAAAGCTAGGTTCCATCAACAATGAATTTAAACTGAATTCAGTGAAGATTTCATTTTGTATGCAAGTACTGGAGGGGAAAAGGACACCTATAAGATACCAGAACCTCTTGTTTCTAGGGAATATCTAGGGAAAACAGCATTTCATTTTTGTTTTACTATGTAGTGTTGGAGTTAAAAATTTGAAAAAAAAAAGAAAAAAGAAAAAAAAAGATTAAAAAAAAAAAGCCAAACTCTATAGTTTCAGGCTCCGAAGTGTTTACTGACCCAAATCTGTTTTTCTGCTGCTGTGGTAATGAACCTTCATTTACAGAGTATTTCAAAATATCCATGCTTGCTTTTTCTATTGGAAAAAAGCTGCATTTGGAAACCTTTCCTGAAATGCCTCCACAGCCTTCCTTATAAACCCAGTCACTGGGTACCTCTTGATTTAATAACAGTGGCCAAACCTCAGCACCTCACAGGTCAGTTAACCCTCCTGAGGCCACGAGGCACCTGACATGCACCGTCCCAGTGCAAGGCTGCATCTGGCAAGCTCGGGATGCTGCAGGCTGCTTCGCGGCTCTGCCTCACCCAGCAGCCCTCCTGCCCACCCTTGTTCCATCCCAGCACAGGAGCCCAGAGCCACGTGTGTGCCACTGTGGGAGCATAGGGAAGGGGCTTGCCGGGCACGGGATGGGATGGGATGGCAACGTGTGCAAAGAGCGTGGCCATGATGACAAAGGACCCAGAGGATTTCACAGGATGTAGATGTCAGGGAGCAAAGACAGAATGAGGTCAGAGTCTGATCTACGACCCAGGGAGCACAGCAAGCTATATCTAGGCCAACAATTTGCTGTAATCTTGTTACTTAATGGGAGGCAGAAGGAGAATAGGGAATATCCTTGGAGCTCATACAAGAACCGAGTAATATGTGCTTAAAAGCAGGCTTGAGCAGGAGTACAAACTTAAATGACTCTAAGCCTCAGCACAAACACTTCAGCTAGCTAGCTGGCAGTTCCTGTCACATAGCAACAGAGTGGTGCAAAATGACTTGGGGACTGCAGCTATATGTTCTTGTGTGTGTGAGTTGCACCTTGCCAGCCATCTTCCGCCAGGATCGCACTGGTGCCGTGCCCTCCTGTGCGCAGACTCTCCTCTGCCCGGGGACCCGGGTCTAAAATAGATGCCTTCATCTTCTTGGCCAGGATGGGACAGAATATAGCTGCAGTTATTCCTGGAGGAGTCTTTAATTTTGATTACCATCTAAGTTAATTTCCTAGTAGGAGGAGGTTGGAAGCAGGATGTCAACTTTCTTGGAAGAAAGAAGGAAAAGAAAACAACAAACCCCAAACAGAAATGTACAAAGAACATGGCAAGCAGATGGCTGTTTTTGTTTTGCTCTATGTGGGGGAGTCATAGGTCTAGGATTTCATACCAGGGAGGAATTTCACTTGTACAGATATCAACAGAAAGCCTTTCTAATGCTACTTATATGCCGGCTTGGAGCCAAACATCTCCTGTGTGCATGACATGCGTTTGATGCCTCGGCTACTCTGCTCAGTGCCAGCTCACCCTGTGCAGCTGTGAGCTCTCCACCTGGCTGGACAAAACAGCAGCTCCAAAATAACACAAACACGCAGATGAGTGCCACATTGTAAAGGTGGCTTGTCCTGCATAAATGCACTGCCTACTGCTGTGGCTAAGGTGTGGCAGAGGGATCATGCATTTGGACTGGGAGGTAGGCTTACCAGGCAGGAAACACATTTCCTCTCCATCTCTTAATCAGAGAGTGGAGAGTCTTCCAACTCTCCCCCTTTTAATTAATATATATCTTGCACAATGAAGAGCAACTCTACAGAAAGATATATTTACAGAAAATCTCAGGCTCTCCCAAGTCTCCATGATCAAAAGCAAACAACACCAGGTATGCCAAGCCATGACCAGACTTATGGTTTTACACCAAAGAAACCAAGGACAGATGAGGAGAGAGAGGGCACAGAGCTTACCCTTTTGTCTAGCTGGTATCCGTAACTGCTCAGTGAGCAGAAGCCTTCTCTCTGCTTTTTTGTTTGTGGTGGTGGTGGTTTGTGTTTGTGTTTAAAGGCCACCCTGCTACCATGGGATACATCTTTAAATTAAGCAAGCTAGCAAGAGGCAAAGTGGCCAGATGAGGCGCTCCATTCTTCTTCACAAAACTCCTCCTTAGTTGCCCCTAAGTCCCAGTGGAAACAAGAGGAAGCAGTAGTTTCAATTTAGAGGACAACCCAAGGGACCAGCTGTACCAGGGTGCAGTTAATTTATTATTATTTTTTTATATATATATTTTTTTGGCAGATCCTGGCTCAGACCAATAGAAAACGACTGTCCCACTGATGTGATAGAAACAGGCTTGAAGATAGCAGTGGCTCCTTCCTCAACTAGCTAAAAATGACTCTGTTGAGAAAAATTCCATGAAATAATTGCACAGTGATTCAGTTGTACACAGTTGTCTGCTCAGTTCATGAGGTGTGTGAAGCACAGCCCACGCTCTGCAGATCCAGCTGTTTTGCCTTTTGCTCTGGGCCCTCTTTACTTGCGTAGGGGATCCCACCCCTTCCAAGAAGACAAAGATGAAAAGCACCCTGCACGTCACTTGTGATGCACCAGGATTTAAAATAATAATCAACAGCAACTCAGCAATTTTATGCTCAAATACAGAGGAAGAAGTTTTAATGCAACCTTAAAACTGTGAAGTCCTTTTTCACTGTGCAGGTTTTTTTCTACAACAAGGCTGATGAAGCTAAGGAAACTAAAATATAATGATTTTAAAAATGTATTTTACTGTTAAAGATTTTTTGGAAAACAGATATTTTATCTGTGTATTTCAGACAGCTGTAGATACAGTAACCTGAAATATGAAGGTGGTATGGGACAAGAGACTGATTTGTATCTTGAGTAATCAGTAAAGAAAGTGAAAAGAAAAACCCAGGCTTCTTTTTAGCTTTTGTTGTTTCTTGTTTGTTTGCTTGTTGTATTAGTAGCATCTCTCCTAACCTATGACTACATATTTTCAGGTTTTTCCTCACACAGCACATTGCCCAATAAACTCTTTACTGCTAAAAAGCTGCAGCAAGTTGAATATCATGTACTGCTGGAGAATTTTTATGGCCCTAAGAGGATACAGGCTGTGCAGTACCAACAGCTCAGCCTCCAGAAGCCAAAGATCTGCTTTGTTGCTGAGTGCAGTCGCAAAAAGCCATAAAGAAACTCACTGCCTTTCAGAATTTGCAGTTCCCCATGAAGGGCTCTACCTTTATTGCCCTGCATATTGTGTGAGGCTGGGGGTGGTGTAGAAACAGTTCAAGGTAAAATTCTCCTTAAGCAAAAACTCTGAGTGTGAGTTCTTTGGGACAGAAGGAAGCATGCTTCTGTCCTGGGTTTATGCAACTTTCCAAACGATGAGGCTGTATGCCCATTTGGAGACCTTAGGGGCTACTGTCTTACAAATAATGAAACCCCAAAGGAGCAGTTACATTAGACCAAAACCCTCTCTAGTTATCGTTGTAAATATGGATTTAACTAAGCAATCAGCCTGAATGACTAATAAAGGTCAAGTACGATCATTTAAAGTGCCAGTTATCAAAGTAACCAATAGAAGAACAGCATGATCATGCACGCCTTAATGCCTAGATCTAGGAAAAGCTTATTATTGAGATTGTTAGTTTGCAAGGGAAAGAAGTTTTAAAAACACACTCAAATAGCAACAATCCCTCTTGAAAACAACCATGCTTATATTATCTTGTAATAATAAAATAACATAGGAAAATGCAAGCAAGCAAACAAGCTTGAATATCTACAGGAAAAAAAAAAAGCAATTTTGAGTCTATTTTGAGAATGTTTTCAAAAATATAACTTCCTTCTCACAACAGAAACAACTGGTCCTGACAAACTTACTTCACTTTATATATGAAACAGATATGAGTCTGGGCAGTTGTAACAGCATAGCTCCAGTCTGAGAAATCTAAGGAAAAAATAATATCAATATCAAGTTTCTGCTTCTCAGACTCCCTGACCTATGAGCTGATTAGGTTTAAAAAAAGTTAAACAACAATATGATGAAAAAAAAGGCCATGCCCCTGGCACACGGTATTATAAACACAGGGAAGTGCCAGTGTAAACCTTTATCAGGAGACTGGGTTCTTTGTCAAGCAGTGCCTTTCTTCCAAAACATCCTTGCTGCCATATGCCTGCACCCAGCCAGCTGCAGACCTCATAAGAGAGCTCTTATTTGCCCTGCACAATGCTTTACAGGTTTGTCATGGGGGTCGCTCGCTGCGAGCCACTGACGTCGCCACCGGCCCTGACTGGAAGCTGATGGCAGCCAAGCAGCAGAGGCTGGCAGAGAGGCATGGAGGGAGGCCAGAAGGAACAGTGCTTGGCCACCTCCTTGCCTCCCTCAGTGGTTCTTCTGCTCAGAGGGGCTCCGGGGCCTGCCTGCTCTTGTTACATACACAGGAGAAGAGGAGAAATGAAAAACGAGCTTTTATATGGAGACCACTAAAAGATTTTTTTCCCCATCTATTCTTGTTCCCTGCCTTGTTATTTGTGATAATTTTGACGTTCAAGCAGGGCAACCATCAGTTTTTGCAATATATTTTGAATACTTTGTGCAGTTTATAAAATGCAAATGAAACACAGGCCATGCATGTGATGCAGTGGGTGTAAGCATTTACCTGAGGAGAAATGGGACTAGATGGCTGATTAAATCTTTTTTTTTTTTAAAAGGAAAACAGCTACTCCACTCCCCCAGCCTAGATCTGCCTAGCGTTTTTGTTTTGTTTTTGAATCTGCATCCACTACGTGTAGGAGAAACGGCTACCCAAATCTGTGTGTTTTTGTGGTGCTGGAAACACAGGAGAGAGGAGCACTCACCATAGTGAAATCTTAGAAGGTACAGGACCAAATCTGGAGTTGTCACCACAGTAATGAGCATGTCTCCTCCACCCAACTGAAGTCTTGGAGGCAGGGGAATATTTGCCTTTCCTCTGCCATCCCTCTCCCATAAACAGAAAATGACAGAGATGGGCAGAAAAAGGAGGGTAAGGCAGAAATTTGCTCTTTGAGCTGCTGGAATACTTTGCTCCTTTGATAGCCATTGAAATGAACTTTGAACAATCAACTCCTGCACACTGGATTTAGACCCATCCAATGAATTTATGCACTGTAGGCAGTGAAGTTCCTATGTGATCTCCCAACAAGTGATGAACAACAAAGAGCTGGATCTTTTAATTGCTCATTTCCTGATGAAGAACACTTCAAGGATTTCTATTTTTAAGTGCAGGTATTCTGTAGGTGTAAAACTGAAAGGACAGGGGGCATTCTTGAAATAGTTTCAGCTCTTGCTCTACTTTGTTAAGTTGGGTCTTTTGCTTTTCTTTTCTGACTCAGGGGGATAAAATATTTTTTAATTCATTACTAGCCCATCTTTTTAAAGTTTTCAAGCTGTGTATAAGTGTGAAGTCCACAGGAAGGGGAACCATGCTCAGATGACCACCATTTCCGCCCCCCCCCCCACGCTAGCAAGATGTTTTATTTAGTAGGGAAGCAACTGCTATTGAAAGAGACTTGGAAAATACAAGGTGTTTATTTTAATGGAAAGGTTAATAACAGCAGGAGTTAGTTTGTTAAAATTCTCAATGTTTAAATGTGCACCTTTTCCAAACAAGAGACAGCAAGTGTCTATGCCCTTGTCTTTTACATGATCCCTGCCAACCATGATTTGGAAATGAGCATCATAATATACCGTATGAACACTTAGAGTCATGCAGTCACAGGACTGTAATTGACACTTCTGAAATAATGACAGCGCTTCAGACTGAGCAAGACCTGTCAGAACAAACAAAATTTAGAAAACCAGCATGGATAGCAGAAGGTAAAGACAATAACCAAAGAAATGAAAGAGAATGAAAGAGACTTAAATCATTTTCTTTATTTAAAATTATCCAAGTCTAAAAGGTGCAGCATCAGCAGCATAGCACAGTACGTGTAGGCTAAAAATGCACCGCCTGCACAAGTACAACAAAATGGTGTGCATCCCCTCCCCACCTCTATCTTCTGTAGGAGGGGAGAGCAGTGGAGGAGCAAAGCACTCTGGGAAAATCCAGAAATACACTGCTGAACTCAAGAAAGCCTCACTGGAGAAATAAGGATATTTCAGGTCACTAATCCCTAATCAAGGCTGAAAATATCACTTCAGAGTTGTGACGTATTTTATAGCAGCATGTTAAAATTAGTATTATGAGCACTCAAACTACAGCAGCTCTGCCTGGAGTTCTGTTAATGAATGTACAGGAAACGTAGTACTAAAGTCCTGTGGTACATACACATGCACACATTCTTGTCAGCTAACCTATAAACATTATGCACACTAAATCCAAAGTCACGGTCCTGGTCTATTTTTTGCCATTCTTCCCATAAGAGAAACTAAAAATAGGCCCATGGGAACCATGCATGGGACTCTACTCTTCAAATGTTTAACTCTTACAGTAAAAATTGCCTAGTGATGTTTTTGAAGGGATCGTTCAAGGAGTTTTAATTATACATATGCATAATATATTTATATATCTATATACACATATGTATACACACACACCTTCACAGAGTTAATGATAACCCTGAGAAACCGCAGACGCACACAGTTGACTAGCTGCATACATCCCTGAAGTTTGTTTATACATTATTTATGAAGCTAAAAATAAAGACCTGGGGAAACCTGGGGCGTGACCTCCTGCAGCTCTCAACTCCTACTCAGAGGCACAGGGTAGGGGGGAGGAGGGGGGAACCAACTCTTCTGAAGAAGTGCTGCTGTGCTGTTGAGCAAGGATATAGTCAGGTGTCAAAGACTATTGCCGCTATGCTGCAGAAAGGAAGAGCTGTTCAATTTAAAATGAACGATACACCTGTAAGGAGGAAAAAAAAAAAATCTCCTTGCATATGCAGCACCTGCTGTCTTTGCTACAAGGTCTTTTTCATGTAGTATCCAAGGCAGCCAAGTTGCAGGAAGACTATCCTGAAATGCTACAAGTAGCAAACATGTAGAGAAGGCTGTTAAAACCGGCAAACCTCCACCTGCCCCTGCTGCTCCTCCAAAAAAATTTACCTTGGTGTTAGGATAGAAAATCTTCCTCTTGCTACGTCTAACCCATCAGAAAGGGCACTTACAGTTCCTGGCTGCAGCAAGCTGAGGGAAGCATATGGCAGCAGGCGCAGATGGCAGCGTGCACAGGTTTGGGCAGCTCAGAACGCGCAGTACTGAATTTTCCAGTGAAGAGAACAAATGTTGGGAGACATCACGTAGAGGCTGAATTGACTTCCCTGAAGCCCCTGATGTTTATTCTTTGGGGCCAATGCTTCGAAGAAAAGCACTGTGAGATTTTTGCAGTAATGTTCAGCACTAAAATGGCTTGAAAGCTTCCCTGTACTTTTGTGGAAAATTACCTGAGCATTTGCTACATCCTACCATCACCCATTCCACTTTGGTTTTATTTCCTTTAATTCATTAGCAGTGGTACTCAGTGCTTAGAGATTGCTGAAATGCTCCTTTTTGGATTTTTAAATACTTTTGAGAAGGTGAATAAAAAGCTTTATCTCCCTCATAAAATAAGGAAATGCATAGCAAAAAGTCCCATCATCTGCTGCGAAAGCTGAAAGTCACTGCCTGGATAAAAGCCTCAGCATCTCAACTCTAGTCATGCTACACCCACTGCGAGCAGCTGCAAAGTGATGAGGATATGAGGAACAGGAGGGGGGAGGGAGCGATCCTGGGAAGAAGCGTGCAATATCAAGTATTTGGGGAATGTGCGAGTTTGAGATCCACAGTGGTACTCAGCAAAGAGCTGCATTTAGCCTGACTGTGGTGGAAACCAGTGGAGCAAAAAAGAAATGGAGCCAGCATGGTGCAGTGGGAGACAAGAGAATGGAGTAAGGATGTGTGGACTGGGGTCTTCAATAAAATGTGCTACTGGTGAGCTCTATAACACTGAGAGCAGGCCAAGGACCAAGAACCAAGGTTAGAAATCTGAGCCAGGAAAAACACTGGTAAGATGTGTCAAGAGCAGTGAGACCTGGAGAAGCATGCTGAAGCATCCACCTGAGAGAATGAAAACCCTTTTCCAACTTGAGCAAGACCATACACCAGAAGGCAGTATGGAAATCCAGTCCTTCTGAATTACTGGCTCACCTAAAACATGAAAATCTTACGAATGAAAAATAAAAATAAAAATAAATGCTGAAAACAAAGGAAAATCCACAGGGATTTCCCCACAGGGAAAATCCACATTTTTAATCTAAAAGTCCAATTTTACTTCATGCTTTCTTCTATTGCACAGCATACAGCTTAATGAAGTGAAAAAAGTATTTCACTACAGAGTCCTTTTTTCATTCAGCACACAGAATGGCTGCTACCTAAAAATGCTTTTGAACGAGCAGCTGCATTTTCTTCAGTATGTATAGTGTTAAGATGTCTTAACTCCAAGCTATGGAAATTTTCCTATCTGTTCTGTTATTTTTTCTATTAACATTCACAATCACAGTATCTGAAAGCTCTGGAAATATTTATTTGAATAAGACTTCCTTAAGGAAGAGGGCTGAGACAAAGAGTGTCAGGTCAAATACTCCTACTAATTTGAAAGGTACAGTATGAGAAAACTGAGGCCTGTTTCTGAGAATTTTCAATATTATATAACACTTTCCACACTGAAAACACTTCCCAGTGATCTCTGAAAGCATTCAGTAAATAAGATAAGGGGTCAGGCAGTCATAAAAAACAGGAACTTGCTTATAAAAATCTGGATTTTAAACAAATTACCTAGCACTGCACAAAAAGTCAGCACTCTAGGGCATCATTTGCCTATCTTAACCCTGATTTTTTTTCCTTCTGCAATCTCCTGACTCATTCTCTAAACACATTCTGACAGCCTCAAAAATGTGGTCCAAGAAAATACTGCTTCCCTCAGTAGAACACAGATTTATACCCAACACAGGTTTATTCTGTGCAATGACTGGATTGAGGAAGATATAGGAAAAGAAATATACAGGCATGTGTAGGAGACGCATATATTTTAAAGGCTTAGGACACAGGTTGAACAAGAAGTGGGTGGTGGAGGGAAATGTAACGCAGGCTAGTTAAGCTCATGCAGGCTACCATAATTCTAGTCTGCTCCTCATTTCTGCAAGCTCAATAAACCCTTTTATAATGTTGGGTTTTTTTGTTTGTTTGTTTTTGTTTTTTCCAGTGGAGTTTTATGAGGTATACAGTCAGAAAAGTGAGACCTGTCTTTGTTTTTGCTTCAAGTTTCATGAATATTTAAAAGCAGCAGCAAGTGAAATCATCCAGTGTGAATGGGCTCAGAAATAGTGTCTCATTAAAATATAATCAAAAATCACTTTAAGCTCAGATTTTTTTTCTTTCTTTCTTTCTTTCTTTCTTTCTTCAGTTAGACAAGATGACTTCTATTTACCTGATTCAGTAGAAACATTAGTCTCTAACTGAAAGAAGAAACCAACCCTTCAATCATAGGCTTGTGTAACCATATGCTCTCTTTAAGAAGGAAAGAAAAAAGTTAAACACCTCTCATAGCTTCTAACTGTATTTCTTCACAGAAGACCAATATTGCATTGCTAACAATCTGTTTTCCTGGGACCCTGCTTTTAACCTAATAATTTGTAAACTTGAGCTTTCAAGAGTGCTCTCCCAGAGGTTTTTCTGACATGTACTGTTATTCAGTTATTGGTACTTCTGTATAATTTAGTTCTTTAGAACAAAGGAAAACAAAGTGAGAAAAAAATGTTATAATGAAGCCTGGCTATGGGTGAATGGGCAGCTGCATTTTAGGCTACTTCTTTATCAGAGCTCTAATTTAATCAAGGATGGTGATGTTTGTGCTCAGGTCAAGGGAAACAGAGAGGGAATGAACATTTTTGTGTTCAGCTGGTACAGCATCAGTTAGCTGAGTTCATACAGACTGCAAAAACAAGAAAGTTTTAAAATTCAGTTTGATTTTAAGCCTTCTAATAAGTGACTTCTCCCCCCTCCCACCCTCCCATTCACAGAATTAAGATAATTTTTATTTTTTACTGCAAAAAAGACTGTGAGGCTTGTACGTATTCCAAGTTTCAAGAAGAAAATACACAAAATATGAAAATAACTAATTACAAAGAGGCTCTTCATATTGAAGCATAACACCTTCCTACAACACCCGTATAATAGTTCTACCTGGTCAATATGAAGAAACCTGCTTTATTAAAAAAAAACATTTTCATATCCCTCATAAGACTCTCATTTTTTCTTACACTCAGAAGCTACAGGATTTGAATTCAAACCAGTTTTCACTTTGCACACACTTTCAAAGACTAATTGTATACACCTCTGCATATATAGCATAAAATAGATACTTATTATAAGCATGTCTCAAAAAAAAAAAAAAAAGGCCTTTCAAAAGCATATAAATCTTTGGTTACATATGTTCTAGTGCCAAGAATTACCTATGTCTGAAAATTGAATTCTATCCAAAATCTAAGTTTTTTCTAAATAATAATAATAATAATAAGTCCCTTACCCTTCTCTCTTCAAAACAAAATATTTAAATTAAATGCCAAATAATTTTGCTGACTCTCACAAGACTGTAAATATGGAAACATCAATACTCCAGACCATATCTCTTTCTCAGCAAGAGACCCAGCTAGCCCAGTGGTGCTGGCACTATCCCACAACTTCCAGTGACAGCATGATGGCATCCCTTCTGATCTGCTTGGTACACATCTGCCTCCTTGACATGGGGGCAACAGCTCTGCTGCATCTGAAGCAGGGGGTGCTACAGCCACAGCATTCAGGCCTCAAAAGCTCTAAGGTGGACAAAACATCAAGTAATATCAACAAATAGATTGGGTTTTAAATCAGAAAAAGTATATGAGAGCAACAAGTGCCATGATGAAAGTAATAATTTGGAGGGAGGGCAGGGGGATTAAAAAGGTAACATGGTTATTACAAAAACAATCACCTGTATCGTCACTATATAATCAGAAATATCAGATTAAGGGAGATTTATAAAGGCCAAAACATCATTGCTTTCTCTGTTTCTATGCATAAGGTTTCCCATGTTCGAATTCCTTATCTGTTCCACCTTTCTCCCAAAGGAAGGAGGTAGAAATGCAAGAGCTGGGCAAAGGACAGAGAGCTCCATGCAAGGAATGTGGGGAACAGGCAGTACCTGCCTGATTCCAGGTCCTCCCTTGGTGGCTCTCTTACACAACCCCCAATCAGCTGACAACTGTGAAGAGCAAGACCACTAGCCTCATCTAGCACTGCAGCTCCTCACAGGGGGATACAGAAAAGCAAATGTGATGAGAGGGAGGAAGGTGTGCTTTTGAGCCAAGAAGCTGAGGAATGGTTGGCCAAGCCAACCTTGCCATTGCCTCCCACTCCCCCTCTCATGACTGAATCGAGAGTGCCTCTTCTTGAAAGGAGAGGAAATGCAGTGAAGAGACGGCAGAAATCTCTCCTGCCTCTTCCTCCTCTTGTCCACACCCACACAGCCAGGACAAAATTCTAGCAAGAAGCAAAGAATTGGGACAGGGAATGAATATATCATGTTTTTCTACAGCATTACTTAAAGCTCATTATTTAAAGCTTCACTCTGCTTTGGACAGCTTGAAGTAGTACAAATAAATTAAGCAGTATCTTTTGATTACTGCCATGGGCATGGTGATGTCACACAAATCACATCTGGCTAGCCAAGGTCAGCTCGCATATTTTAACATAAGTAAATTCTATAATGCAAAACATCTGCTAACTTTCTCAGCAGAGGCCACCCAGAATTATTTCCTTGACAAGACTGTGTAAAAGATACAAAAGGTCTTGACTCCTGATGATTATAAATTCTCTGGAGAAACACAAACTCTTAAGATCAGGAAAACTTTTTCAAGCTGAAGATGCAGAACATTTTATTTTCCTGCTTCAAGACCCAAAGGGGAAGCTGTAGTAGGTAGGTATGTACTGCTGCCACTGTAGTCATTTTCCCAATGAATTGCCTTGTGATGTTGGGATAAAACAACAACAACAACAACAACCAAAAAGAATTCAAAGCAGCCAACCATACATCAGTACCTCTCTTGTCAGGAGAGATCATACTTTCCAAAATCAACATTTTTCTTCCCTCTCTCTGGTTTCGACGGGGGGGAGGGGGGTGTAATCTATCAAGAGTTTACGAAACAAAACAAGATAAGGCTGAATGTTTTTGGCTTTCATCTATACAGTGACACATACAGACTATAAACAGTCCTTCATTTCTTTTGTCCAAGTCTGGAGCTGGTTGAGAGCGAAATTTGAAAAACACCACTTCCACATTTTTATTCATTACATCACTAAATATGACTCTACAAGCAAAGGAGCCTACATGATGCAAGCTAAAGCTCTTTGGAGAGGAAGACTGTTTCTTTTGGACTTCCTTACAAGTTTCTGAGGCCAACAGCACAGTTGAAATTCAAACATTTGAAAACCCAAACATGGCATTTTCTTATTCAAATGCTCTATCTAGCACCAGCACCCTGAGGAGGAGGGAAAAAGAGAGATTCTTCTCATCTCTCTCTCATTTTCAAATTTTTCTTCCCCTTCTCCTCCCCCCACAAAACAACAGGAGAAACCTCCTCCATTCCCTCCTTTTTGTGCACAGGGATTGGGAAGTAGGAACCTGAAGCAGTTTCCCAGCCCATTCTAAACATGTGGGTAGCCTGTTAACTTCTCCAGCTCTCTAGCTGGCTCTTTTCCATAATGAGCTCAGAAAACACAGAGCCATCCCCAAATATTACAAGGACAAGACTGTTCTGCTTCTGCAGACTCCATCAGTGAAAATGATGAAGCAAGACAGGAAAATATTCCTCCTTCCCCTACCTTTCATTTATAATTGACCTCTTTGATCCTCTCCCTGGAAGGGTCTGAACATTTCCTTGAGGTAGGCCAGCCTAACGACAGGAAAAACAAAAACTCAATATTCACTTCAAGAAATGTCAAGGGTAAAAGAATGAAGTCCCTGAGCAAAAAGTGAAAGGGGAAACTTGGGAGCGGTAAGACTCCCAGTCTTCTAAAAGAGAACAAACCCATGACAATGTTGTCTTTCTTGCAAGCAAGCAAATTTCTGCACTACTCAAGCAGTAATTTTTAATCTTACCTGCTAGAGAAACAAGTAGCAACAACAACAGTACCGTTTTGTTGTTGTTATTGTCTTTTTTTTTTTTTTTTCCACTTTTTCTAGAAGGAACATGAGGCATCCATGAGATAAGAGCCTGGGAGTACTTCTCAATGGCACCCGAGACACAAGGAAGTATTAAAAAAAAAAAAAAAAAAAAAAAAAAAAGGAGCAAGTCTTCCTAGTACCACAGAGCCTACTAAAATCAATACATTTGTCTAATATATTTTGTCAGTCGTATTACTGCGTGAAGACAACAAACATGGAGATAAACAGAGCTATTTCCTTGCTGCATTGGACTTCCAGAGAGCAGCTCACTACAATGCAGAACACGTGCAGCCACAAAGGCCCACAGTACTAGCTACAAATTTGGGGTTAACATGCATAATGACAAAGGCCAGAAGAGAAGCTTGTGCATCACTGCCACATTTCAATATGAACACATGCACGCCTAAAGGAGCAAACATTGCAGCATTTGGTCACAGACTGAAGCTTAAAGCACCAACTTGCACCAACCACTCAGCATTCTGGAATCTCGCTTCTTGCAAATACAATTTTTAGCTCCTATCAATGTAAAGAAAAAATTTGCTCTCTCAATCTAAGGCTGAATCCATCAAGCTTAGAAATCTTAAAGTGTTTTTTTTGTTTGTTTGTTTTTTAAGAAAACATCACAATTAAAAGATTATGGGTGAATTTCAGTTTGGATTAAGTAGGAGTTTATTAAATGCTGAGAACCCACTTAAATATGTATTTTATTAAATAACAAATAATTTAGCTTGAAAAGGACCTCTGGAGGTCTTCTAGTCCAAGTGCCTGATCAAAGCACAGATCACTACCAATGTTAAGTTAGCTCAGGCTTTTGGTCCAGGTGAGCTTTCCATCTCCAGGGTAGATGTGCCACAGGTGTTCCAGTGTTTTAACTATGATTAACGTGAAAAATTCTATCCATCTGATTTTCTCTTGCTCTAATGGTTGTCTCTGGAACCTTGTCATATATATCTTTGAGATAAACCTGGCTCCACCTTCCCTATAATCCCATTTTAGGAAGCCTGAAGAGAGCAAGAAAATCTCAGCCAAATTCTTCAGCCTCTTCTCGCAGCCTTTGTGGCCCCTCCACTGACCTAATCCTGCTCACGGACATTTCTTGCACGAACAGCACATCATGGCAGCCTTAGGAGCCCTGGAGGGAAGGATCACTTCCATCAGCTGGCCAGCTATGCTCTTGCAAGGGCAGTGGGTTCCTGGTGAGCCTCCACAGCTGGGTGGTGCGATGCTGACTCAGGGTCTGGCCTAACTCACTGCTGACTCATTTGCCTGGAACTATTGGTGCCTTCTGAGCTAATCAGTCAAGAGTGCTAATGGACTGCTGAAAAGGGTAAGTTGCTACTTTTGTCCTCATTAATGTACCATGAGTAACAGTATTCTGCCTACTGCTAATACCAGAGCACTTTGAGTGCACCAGAAGTGACTGATACCGTATTTATGACAACTGTCACAGAATACGTTTTCTTAAAAGGAAAGACCAAAAAAAAAGTGTCAGGATTAGATGTTACAATGTCACCTATGCAATAACAAAAACTTTCCATAAGAAGAACATGTAGCCATAAGGCTGACAACTGTTCAACAGATACTGGACTAATGCCACAGTCCTATGAAAATCTATCCTTTTAAATTGAAGTGTTTCTTATTGCTACAAAACAAAAGACAACCAGTACCATGAAATAAACCTCTTTCCCTCCTACCTCCAATATGTAACAAAACAAGAAAGCCACAGCAACTATTCATCAAACAGAATATTTGGTTTCCAGCATACAGCCCCCAACTCTGCACTCAGTCACAGTTTTGAACTTGTCATTGCATGAATCAAGATGAAACACTTAAATTTGGAAAGTAAATGCAATTATAGTCGAGGAAGAAAGCAAGTGTTCAATCTACTGGCATCAGAGCTCCATCTACCTTCCTCCCTTCCAGAGAAGGCCCAGCTTGCAGAGCAAACTGCAATGTGTTTATGCTCCCAGCTGTATCTTCCTAAACAGAGCCATACCGCTTTAGCTGCACTAAGGCAAGCATCTTTTTGTACTATGTAGAGAACGTGCATGCAAGGCTTCAACATCCTTCCAAAGAATGCCTCTCTTAGGTATCAGGTACAGTGTAACACTGTCTTTATTGTCTGAGTCTTTCCTTCTAGAATGCCAAATATATTCTGAGGTTCTCTAACTAATCACTTAGGAAGGCAGTTAAAAACAGAAAAAAAAGAAAAAAAAAAAAACACTTAAAAGTTTGAAGAGGTCTTTCCTTTTAATTTTGATACATATCGAGAAAATACCTCTGACACAGGAAAAAGGTTACCATATCAGAAGAGAAGTGCTGTGCTTTCTTCACAGCAAAGACTTGAGCTACAGCCTGTTGTTCCTGTCTTTTTCTGCATACTATTCACACAGAGACTCTTGGAGCACAAGAATGGCCTACCATTTCCATACAGATGCAATCCAGGCAAAGTTTTGTGTATTTCAAGTGACACTAGGCATTTTCCACTGAGGAATTATACTCCAGGTCTACCTAAACCAGATATTTTTTCTTTTTCCTATTGCTTCCATATTACTTGAAATCAATTATGAGCAATACATGCTTCAAATCTAACCTACCAACAAAAATATTAAAAACAAAACAAAAACAAACAAACAAAAAAAAACAACAGCAAAAGTCCAAGCCAAGTAGTCACTTGTAGTCACATCAGTGGCTGTCTTGGTATGGACTACTTTCCAAACCCTAGTGAGATAGACCATTTAACAACTCATAAAATCATTGGCCAATCACCAGATAGAAGACTGAAGTATAGGACATTCAAATGATATTTTGCAGGCAGATACAAGCCACTTTGCTTGTGCCTCTAGGCAAAGGAAAGAGTAATGTAGTTTCTTTTTAGTGTAATGTCAAATCCATGTTAAAAAGGTGGCTTAATCTGTTTTACTCTGTTCTAAAATCCAATGGAAATTCCCTGACACTTAGGGTCTCAATTGAGAGAGAAATAAGAAACAGCTGAGCAGTGGTAACTTTTTAAACTGATATGCTAAATGGTGAGTAAGTAAGCATCAGACTCTGTTCCAACCGCAAAAAACTAAACACCTTTGCTACCTGCTCAGTCTTTGGTCTTCTGAACTGGCTAGTATAGAGAGGCACCTGGTAGTTATCACTAAGCTGTGTGACCGTCATGTAAAGCAGCTCCTCAAAATGGTGGAATTCACATGGGGTAGGATCAATCAATTTAACTTTTAGTCAGGCACAGCCTGATGGTTGGCTGGATTTCTTCCACAGAGGGCAGAAAATTGTGGGCACCTGCAAACAACTGACTGAGCCCACAGATCTCTAGGATTGGGTGGTTCAGGTTTTTTTTGTTTTGTTTTGTTTTGTTTTTTTTACTGTAACACTTGAAGAGCTCTTTTTAAATTAATTTTAACATGACATTTTAATGACATTTTTAAAATGAACAGTAACAAAATTCCCAGAGTTAAAAGCCAGAATATGAGTATTTCCTAGACTTTCTCCACAAAACTCTCAATGTTCTTCACCTTATATAGCAAAATGCCTGATAATCTTAAAAGAATGAACTGATAATCTACTTAAAATAGTAATGTCAACATGGTAACTCCCAAGCTTACCATATCCCCCAGACCAGGTTGGATTGGTGCGAATTTCCTTTGTGCTCTATCCTTAAACTGAAATTCCACTTGTCAGATCTTTTCCCCGCATCCCTGAGTCTTCTGCATAAAACAGTGCCCTCATATACACGATGTACCGATAGGACCTGATAAATAATTTCATTCTCCATATTGAACAAAATAAACAGAGCTCCTGGCACTATTCATTGAAATCTATATTTTATATATATCTATATGAAATATAGATATATCTATTATATATCTATAATCTATATTTCGATTATATATATATACACATATATATATATATATTTTGCGAAGCAACTGTAGCTTTTAAATGCAATGCATGACACCACAGTGGTGCACATCCGCTTGTTACAGACTTTTTTTTTTCTTTCAAATATATCACATGTATTCCAACATATATCCCAATGCTGTATACTTCCCACTTCAAGCAAAGCAGAGAGATGATCATTGACATGGTCATCCAGAAATTTATTATACTGCCAGTCTAACTGCCAAGAGGAATTTGCTTTCAGCACAGATCCACAGTATCTTTCTTGTAGATTCAACAGGCCAACAGTAGCTTCCAGATCAGGTTGTTTTAGGTACTCCAAGCCCAAATCAATTATCATCTTGTATATTAAGAGCAAAGCGATGATTCAACACTCTATTGAAAACCAGTATAAAGAGGATTAAAAAGGACTCACACCTTTATGGCACTGCATGTTGTGGAGGAGATTTACAGTAATCATTGAAACTGAATGTCAATCCATTTTGCCAGGCTAACTTGTCAACCAGCAAAACACAGATACTGAAGACCAGAAAGGAAACTTCTGGGTGGTGGTGAAACTACTGGCAGAAACACTGCTCTTCATTATTTTGGGGTGGGAGGTGCAGTGGTGGTGGATGAGGGTGGGAGCGGGCCACTTCTGTAGAGAATGTTCAAATCTTTTTAGCATATCGGATCACTGCTACTATCCCTTTCTGTTGGTATCTGAAAACATCATGTTGATATACTTAGTAATGAATTAACTATGTATTTACCATATGGTTATTAAATTATTCATTCTAATGTTTAGAATAGCACATAGCTTTCAAGTGGCAAGGTAAGGATTGTCCCATAACTGATGAGGCTGTTGTAGACACTTAACACGCAATGACAGATAGATGTGTCTGACAGGCAGCAATATAAGGACTCATAGCATCCCTGATTTCCCATACTGACGTTTTTGCCAGTAAAGAAACTCTTCTAAATGAAGTAAGGCCAATAAAGAAACCAACATTTCTAGAAGTCTAGCCTTTAAGGGAAAAAGAAAAGCTGGGAAAGTGAGTAATTTTTTTTAATATGACTGGGTGACATCTTAAGATTGGACTGTGGTGCCAATGAATTGGGTATCGACGATTTGTTGGATGAATAAACTGTATTACATCGCAAAGAAAATAAAAAAGTGCTTAAATAGAATAGTCAATCAGGATTTTATTGCACATTAGAGGGCTCAGTTTGTATGTGCACGTTCATGGACAAGCATACACTGACTAGCAGAGGCTTAGAAACAGAAAAGCACTCATGTCTATATATGGGTCTGTTAAACAGCACTGCAAATAAGTGCAAAAACAAATATAGTAAAATATATGGAAGGACTCATATGCTGAATAAAATAAAAACACAGACAGATTGGAGTGTTTCCCACTAAAACAGAAATTCATTCCTGAGGTATTCATTTCAATGGAAATATGCTTTTTCTCTTATTGAATTTAATAAGGAGATCTGCCAGTTATTACAAATGCAGAAGACACAGCTACCCTGAGACAGACGGTCAGGAACATTAAATCCCACAAGTCTCAGAAGGTTTGTCACTTGTAATAAAAGGCTCAGACACTGTCTTAGCAATCAAAGTGATTCATAATAACTACTACACTGTACATCTAAGAATGCTGGAAATAGGATGTAGAACTCGCCAGCTCACAGATATCAGGTCAAATCTACCCCAGGTCACAAGTAGCCAAAATCATTACCAGACTGATAACCATTTTGTGGCACCTGCAAAACACATTAGGTAAGTCTACACCATATAATTACAACATTGTGCAAGGCTACAGGAGCCAGCTCAGGTATGGGAAGCTGCTTCGCCACGTCAGTGTGGTACAGTGTCCAGGCTAATTAGCGTCTGCTCATGGCACAGCTATGCTGCTTCCAAGACCACAGCTGTATTCCTGCATGGCACTTCACCGTCTAGACACACAAGCTCATTCAAGCTCATTCAAAGCTAGCTCTCCTGGCCAGCTCCTCCACAGCTCAGAGCAGAAAGGTCTCTAGATCATTAACAGCCCTCACTGCATTTGCCCTGGCTCTGCTCAGGAGCCCTGACCCAAGCAAACGTGCAGAGGATGGAGTGGACGTGAACCCAGCCCATGACACTTCCCCAAAATGCCCTCTGCAAAACAGGCAGATGATACAGTGCAGCAACGAAAATGCAGCTGTTCAAACTTGCTCCAACTTCCCAGTGTTGCAGTAAGACGGTTTGTGTTGCTGGCCAGCCAGCTTTCATGACGGCTACAGATCCTAGGTAACACTTGTAAGAGGCACAGTAACTTCTCTGCTGGAATTTTTAAAGAATGTTGCTGTTCTACTTAACGTTATAAAAGGCAGGAACTAGAGGGTAATGTGTGGGCATACAGGAGCACCTCAGGCACTTTCAATTAACCTATGCGTTGCGATATCCTTACAAGAAAAATACCAATTTAGTAGTTGACAATTGTTAAGAAACCAAACAGTGAGGTACGTAACTGGTAGTGGAGACCTTGGCATTCTTTGCTCTGGCCATTTTATTGCATGCTAGATTTCAAAGCAAAGGACAATTTCCTTTCTGCTCTCTGTTGGTAATGATGCAAATGTGGTAATGATACAGTATTGACCATTTCAACTAATGAGCCCTCAAAACTGAGGAAGAGCAGACATTTGCTTGCTCTACTGAGCGGTGGAGTAAAGCAACAGATGACAACCTTATGTCTCAGTGTCTTGTAGCACGTCTCTTAATAACAAAGATGAAGATGACACTCAAAGTGACAGCACAAATTTATGCCATTAAAAATCTCACATCTGGTGCTCTCTAAAAAGTTAAAAACAAACAAACAAACAAAAAAAACACACATTATTTCAAATGATGAGTACAGTGGGAGTCGGGAAGTAATGATGTACCCTGCCCTAATAATAGAAAGGCATTTCAAACTTAGAGAAAAAAAAATCAATACATATTGTAGCCACATTTTAATAATTGCTTTCTATATGAAATTTAATCATAACATAAAATCACACTTTTAAATATTTGTAAGATGAGCTTTCTTTTTAAGAACATACTTACAGCTCCTAGACTCAATTAAATTACTCATCTTTGCACCCAGAGCTTCAGAATTTTAGCTAAATGAAAATTCATATGTAGCTAATTGTGATAAAAATGAAGCAGTAAATAAGGTGCACAAAAAAAAAAAAAGTAAAGATCCAATGAAAACTTGGGAAAGACTAGTGTTTTAGAATATTTAATCAGAAATCTTAAAGTTTTACCTCCCAGTATTTCTACAGCATATTACACCCTTTCTATCTCGAAGTCAAACAGCTGCTTCTAAAACTTCACCTGCTGCGTTTTTTTTTTTTTTTTTTAAAGGGCTTGCATCCCTCTTTCCAATTTTTAACTCCACTGTAGAAACAGCTTCCTACATCCAGCTCTAATTAAAAAGGAAAGCATTTATCTCAGCACTTCTTAAAGGAATAGTTATGGCAAGCTTCATCCAAAAGGAAAGTTCAAAAGGGTCAAAATACAAATCATTTGCATGGATGCAAAGAGAGACAAAATAAAGTACTCATGAATTTGATAAGCTGCATATGTACATGTTAATGTATTCTTCCCAAATTAGGTTTGATCTGGGTAGCAAAATCACAGTGTAAAGAATTTTAGAGATTGGTCATCGACACATATATATGCATAATTACAGCAAGAGAACTAAACAAGTTACATATTGCCAGTCCATGTAGAAGTGGACAGTGGGAGGTTTATTTCAAAGACAAGGCTGATACCACTCTTCTCTCAACCTCCTCTTTCTGTTTCGTATATCTCTCCAACAAAACTTAAAATCAGTTTACGATTAAAACGAGCAAGAGCCAGTTACAACCTATCATGTGGAATCAGATTCAGTGGTCTTGATTGCCCGAAGTTATGCTACTATGCTGGGGGTCACAGCATGGTCACCTCTAAATCAGATGACGACTGGCAGGAATCTCCAAGTTACCTAAGGTCATGTACCTCTGCCTCAGATCAGGACCACTTACAGTGTTGACGTTCTTCACAGACGCTCAGTTACCTCTGTTTGACAGCACTGCTTCCAGTGCCAGTGCAAGTAATCCTATTCCCTACTAATTTACGCAACAGATTATTATTTCCTCTTTGTGGGAGCCTTTTAAAGACTCATGTTACCCCTCCAGCTTTTTTTGACTCAGCTTAAATTCTGTCAATCTTTCTTCAGAGGTCATGTTTTCTTTATGTCCAGTCATTTTAAGTACTTGCCTCTGGACTTGGGTTTATATCTTTCCTGGAGCATGGGGCCCAAATTAGACAGAGCCCATCTGAAGCCAAATGACTTCAGAGCAAAGCAGAAAGGTTATGATTTGTCTTGGTGACATAACAGTTTAGTTTAGGTATTCATTATGGCACTAACCTTTTTCACAACCACATAACATTATTTTTCCAAGTGCAGGCTGTGATCCACAATAAACCCAGATATTTTTTTTTCTGAATAGCTGTTCCGAGCAAATTGTTCCCTGTCCTCATTACTGTTGTCTAGCTACAGTAATCTGCATTTATCAAACTGAGCTGTGATTCATTTTCCACACTGCAACTGTAACCTGTCCAGATCAATTTTGAAATTTAAACCTGGTCTGCAAGGGATTGACGGTCTCTCTTAACTTCATGTGTTCTTCAAATTTAATGAACATTCTCTGAAGTCCATCATTTACACAGTTTATGAAAACACTGAACACCTACATCAGCTGCTGTTTTCTTCCTTTTATCCGTCTAGGTGATTAAACATCCTTTGACTCCTTTGTTGCAGTGTATTTTTGAGAAGTGAATGTCTAAAACTTCTTACCTCGTCTACTTGCCCTATCTTCAAATACAGATTCTAACACTAATCTACAGGTCTGTCTCACCTGTGGTCACAAAAATGGTTTCTAACAGCCCCAGCATATCTTAGCATGAAATTTATCAAGTCAAGTTTACCCCAAAACATCTAAATGCTCTCTAACCTTCCTCACATAATGGTGTCATCTGTGCTCTCATCACATTAATTGTGTGAACCATCTTCCATGCAACTGACCTTTTCCATAAACACAGTCAGAGTAAATTTCAGAAATCCTGGCAGTGTCTATCAAGTGCTCTGCCATTCCACAGAGAAGTGGATTGACTCTTTAGTCTCTCTGAACACTTAACTATCATGACTCATTGCTATTTTGACTGTAACTGGCTAGCTTCCTCTTACTTTTTGGCTTAGCTGTTCTGGTTTTGTTTGTATTCACTTGTAGTCCATTTCCCTGATTGACCTTAGCTGTTTGACTCAGTTTCCACGTCCTGTATATGTGCATATATAAATATACACATAAAACTCAACATTTTTTACTTTGCTATCATTTGTTCTCATTTATGTTGGTTTGCTGCCTGGATATGCTCAATCCTTTTCCTCCTATTGACTGCAATCATATTGGAGAAAGTTTGCCTTCTAGTTACTCTCCATCTCCTAAAATAAAAAGCATGTCAACCACTTTGTATCCCCTCATGCACCTAGGTAAACAGAGATGCATATTGCAAATGGGTCTGCCAGTTGTTCAGAAAAATGTTATCCATCTCATCCTTCTGACAGTGGTCAGTGTACCTTCACCATAATACATTCTACATTTTTTTCTTCTTTAGTTGACACACAAAGAATGTGGGTAAAGTCTCTCTTCCTATACACAGGATCTCAGAACAATTACATAACTGATATACAGAGATGTAACCCTATGCTCTGCTTGTCTTTCTTAAGCTAAATAAGACTTTCAATATTAATATTCTGTTAAAATCACTTACTACGTCATATTCCTGCCCAGGACCATATATCTTGTAGTCATACTTTTTTTCCCCCCCTTTTTTTTTTTTTTTTATGGAACCCTCTCTCATAATGTTAATAAGCTCGTGTGTAAAGCACCTCCCTCTCCCTCCCCCTTTTTTTTTTCCTCCTTTAACACTGAAAGATGCACTTATTTTTTATCCAACAAGCCAGAGCTCATCTGGGAATTTTGGTTGAAGCAATTGACATTTTATCGAGATTAGTGTGTGCCACTCACACATTTATTACAACAATAATTTCAAAGTTACAAATGAATTGCTAAGTAAGTGCTACAGATTGCAGTGGAGAAATGAAATCAAGAGGATGAGTAAGGCAATGAGAGAAGAACATGGCAGCAGAGAAGTTAGACACACAGACTAATGCTCACCACAACTCTGATGCTCTTGTTCTATTCTCTATAGCAATGATGAGTACTATTGTCAATATTGTCAATAGGATTACAAGCCAAATGTACAATTTGATAACTGCGGTAGTTTGGAATTGGCTGATACAATGCCTTTGAGATTGCACTGCAATGTTCTGGTTTTGATAAGGCAAATTTAAGTTGGGAAAGATCAAAGCTGCTGAATTATCCATATTCTCATTGTTCCCACTATATCACTAATGGCTCCTCTTCCCACAGTAGTTAGTTTATATTACCTTGGTATTGCATCACAGCTTTCAAGAAACACTAGGTAAAACAGAGTGCAGTTTTAAATTACCACATAGGTATCAGTGCAGCATCTGTGACCTGAAAGACAATTAGCCGGTAATTCCAGGCCAGGAAGGCATCATCATTTCCTGTTAAGTTCACAACATGGATGCAATCCACAGCTCTGCTCCTAAGAGATTGTATTTCAAACAGTCCCCTTCCTGCACCATGAGTCAGTCAGCAGTCCCATACTGTCAGAATAATTAGTTACAGCTTTTTGTTCTTCAATGAAAATGTACAGGCTAACAGCTTGATTTTAATTCCCCACTGGAACAAGTAACTAATTATGACCTGCATTAAAAGTTAGCTGCAATAATGTAATTGGGTATTTTTAGAGATCTGACAGACCTCCAAATTGTGTGTAAACAGACCACTATGAATGCTTGAGAAATTAGATTATAAACTTAAAAACCTCCTACAGAGAAAGATGAAGACCCACTATGTACATGAGTACCTTACCAGAGCAATTTCAGAGATCCTTATCACTATGTTTAATAAAGCTAACAGTTCCCTATAGCTTCTGGCCCAAATAAATCATTAGCTGTTCAAAGACAAATGCAACTTTACTGAATGGAAAAGGGTCACTAAAGAAAAATAAATAAATAGTATGAAACAAAATGAAGCTCTTGAGGTCTCAGACAGGAAAATGGTAATTCTGCATTATTATCTTAAAAATACAGCTTTCTATCATCACGGGAGGGAGAAGATAAAGAATCTTTAGGCTTTGACCCTAACAGCTGATGGCCAACTAACATAAATATCCAACAAACTGGACTGATTGCACTTCAAGCTTGTTAGTACTACTGCTTAAAACAGATAAAGTACCAACTGTGCCTTTTATTTGATGTTAAAGGCCACTTTCAAAGAATAACAAGAGAGGTGTGGGGAAAGGAGAGGCAGATTCTCTTATTTAGCATTATTTTAAGAAGTGGAAATCGGAGGGCATTATCTAGAGAACCGCTGAGAGTAAATACATGCAAATTTCGTGGTTCAGCAGAAACTGTTATTTAAGTTAACAATCACATTGCCACACATTGCGACTGATCTTAACAAATTGAACAGAAAGTTTAAAATCATTCCAGAATTTACTGTGGAGATATAAGAAGGATTTGTGCTCCTTCAGTCAATGTTCACAAGACACTAAGAGGGATTTGCAGATCAATTCTGAACTCCTAAGAGCCTTAAACCTCTCTCCTTTCACTTGCATGGGTATGTGACAAGAACATGACCAAGACTATATTGATATGCTTCATTTCTACATTCCATGGAAAACTTACTACTTTCTCAACAGAAATGCAGTGGGACATATTTCCTGACTTTTACTCACAGAAATGAATCTATTTCTTTTCCAACTTTTTTCACACTTCACTTTTGCACCTGCTCAGACCTACTTTCTTCTTCTGCAATACATGAAAAACTATTGTGCATGCTATGTGGAACACATTTGAGAAGTCTTGGGTCCAAAAGCTCAACTACTACAAGCCATTAATTTAAAGAGCTTAGCATCAGTGTTCCCTGAACTTCATGGCCTCCCCAGCTATTCAGACTGCTGTACTGATGATTCCCACCCCAGTGCAAAACAGAACAGGATTCCCCAGTTGTCAGCAAAAGACAATTTAATAAGGTTAAACAATTTAATCTGAGAACAGAAAAATTAACAGCACAGTGAAATAAGTTAGGTATTACAAAGGCCACTGACATAGCAACTTTATTAATAAATAAGACTCTCAACATTTTAGATAATTATATAGTGATTTGACATTATTAGCTATTCACACTCTGAATACTTCCCCTTCAAAACAAAACTTCCCCCTCTTCACAAAGCTGACTGCTGAATAATCCAGCAGAATCATTTGCCAGCCAGACCCACAACCACTCTTCTGGCCCCCCATTTGGTCAACTGGCAGCACAGTCCCTCCAAAAGGTGAAATGCAATAGATCTGAGATGCATCCACCTGGAGCTGCTCCTGCACCCCTCATGGGGTGCTGGCACCTTCAGAGCCGCTGAGGTGTGGGAGCCCAGCTGGAATGTGCACAGGAGCATGCTGCAGGCACCACTGCCCCTGGCTTTGCCTGCACTGCGTCAGCTGGGCAGAGCTATGTCCTCCTGTCCCTCAGTGTCTCCCTGGGGAGACCAACACACAGGTCCAAGTCAGGACCTTGCTACCAGCACCATTTCCCCAGCCTCACATTCTTCAGGCTACAGAATCTCCCCATCACGCTCAGTGACAGAGAACTGGCCATCTTGTTCAGCCTGCATTGGGTACTGGGGTGTTTACTGCAAGGTCTGCAACAGGCAATTGAAATAGAAATAAAAATAAAAATAAAACACAAAGAAGATGGAACAAAGGCTCTAGATAAGGCATTCCTCTTCTCTCCTGCCTTCTCGCTAGGGGCTGTCACAAAGCATTGAGGCAGCAGTGTACTGCCAGGAGGTACCTGAAATCTCCAGGTATGGCCAAAATGTCTTTGGACAGCACAAGTGAAGGAAAGCGCAACTGAAAAGGATGCCTGACCAAGTACAAACGTAAAAAAATCTAGGGGAGAAAGGAAATTGTTGCTGATAAGCTGCTTTTTATCCCCTTGCACACATGAACTCTCCATTTTGCTGGGGAAAGTTCTTACATAAGCTTACATAAGAGCATGAGCTTCAAATAGGATATATGCCTAGATAAAACATGCTGCTTTCAGACTTTTTTTTTTCCAAGATGTTAAGCTTAAACAAGAAAACTTTACTATAAGAAGAAAGTCTGGTTGCCACATTTATCACTCATCGCAGGCTCCTCAGAAAGCTATTAGAAATACTAAACTATGTATTCTTACATGTAGTTCTCCTGGTAATGCTGCAGAGAAGGAAGAATGCAGCACCTGACACACAACATGTATGCTCATGACTCCACAGAAGTCTCAGAAATGCAGTTTATTTTGTAACTGTTAAACATTTGCATTCTTGAAACCAGGTATATGCAATTATTCTCATTCATTAGAATTACAGTCCCTAGAAATTGTTCAACCCATTAAACGTAGCTCAAGGCAGTTTACTATACATACAATTGACAATAAGATTTAGGTGACTTTCAGCTTCCTGGCTTCCTGAAGCTTTTTTTTTGTTTGTTTGTTTTGTTTTTGTTTTTTTTTAAATCCTTAGCTTATGTAGATAACATGAATTTACAAAAAGTTCTCCAAGAGCACAGTTCAGAAATTATAGTTTTATCAGAAACTGTATGATTAGATTGGCTGAGATTACTTTCTTAAATAAATAAAAATCTGTATTTAATTTATTGTGTAAGTCAGATTGATGACAAAGAAAATTTGTTCCCTGAACATACAGCCTGCCCCTATCAACTTTTGGTCAGGAGTTAGCCATATATTATTTCATTCCACTTCATTTATCTTTCCCTCTCTGTGGTTGTTGCTGAACTATCAAAATATGTGACATGCCACTAATCACAACTTTCTGTCTTTATATGTCAATTCCTTTGCTCCTTCCAGGACATGTGCAGATGCAGATCCCTATATACATTAAAAACAAACACACAAAAAACCAAGTGTGTAAACTTTTCCATTTTAGACATCAGAGCATCTTTCTGCGCAGCTGTCGTGTCTGTTCTGGTTCAGCATTCTTAGTGGGTTTGGGAAATCAGCACTTGCCATGTCAGTAATACTCTCTCAGCAAAAGAACCCATGAAAAATTTTACATCTTTTGAATTTGTCACTAGCTTTGCTTTCCTGTGCTGAAAGCCATCTTTGTCCCATTTTGCTGGAATGCAATTATTCCAGGCTACCTTGCCTCACCTGTATGCAGGCCAATTTATCTGCTTTCATCCCAGACTCAGGTATCAGACTCCACACAAATTCTATGTTATCAGCTTTCCAGGCTCAAGTTACTTTTTGTGTTCCTTTAAAGTATTTGATTTAACTTGTAAAAATACCCCTTGGAACTTATTTAATACTGGTCTCTAGAGATACAGCTTCCTCTTTGCTGCCTCTTTCTATTTGCATGGAGCAAACCTTAACACTCAATCTCTGCCCCCCACACGGGCTGACCTTGGCATGTTCAAGTGACCCAAGTGAAAGGAGAAGGCTTCAGACATGTGAGAAGCAGCTGCATAAAGGATGAAAAAAGGTACTTGCCCTGCAACCGGTAGTACTAGGGAGATAAGGCATGGTCAGACAGAAGCCACAGCAGTGCAACTGATAAACCAGCTATCTACTATAGTTACTAGATAGTGCATGAATCCAGTATTTCAGCCGCTCAGAAAAACATGCTGGCTCTGCTTTTTTGATTTAACACAATCCAGAAATTACTCAGTCTTCTGTTTCTTTACAAATGGTCAAATACTCAGCAAGATTTGGGCAATGATCTGCTGCCACTGGGTTATCAGAAAGTGCTCCAAGACTGACCTTCTCCCAGGAAGGCTGTAACATCTCTGCAGCCCAGTAATTTTGGCCAAGTTATGCAAGCAATGGAGATTCTCTTTAAGGACCAAAATCACCAAACTAATATTTTCACAACAGTATCCCAAGGTCAAGACCATCATACAATTCAACATACAGAAAATCTCCCTGAAATGAACCACCAATACGCAACATAATCTTTTATTGTACCAAACTGGAAATTGTCCCGTGCAATATCTAATGAAAACACTGCTCACAAGAGAGACACGTGGCATATTCCTACGATATAAATTGTCTTTACTGAATTAATATCAAACCATATCAAGTGCCAATGGCACTATTGTTATGGCTTCTAACTTGTCTCAGAAATAAGTTAGAAAAAAACAATAGAAAAAGGACTGTCTAGCTCAACATTCCTACTATCCACAAGCTGAAACATAGAAATGATAAGTAGCAAGAGGTCTGGTGAAAGACCACTGTGTGTAGAAAGCTGAAGAACAGAAATAATATCATGGGAACCCAAGCTCAGGTTGCTTCAAAGGACAGTGAAAGAAAGTGATTCACAGAGCTAGGTTTCAAGCATTTGCACATTTCAAGCCAAGTGCATAACCACTTACTGGTGCAAGTTTCTTCATTAGCATAAGCAAAACCATACATCATACACGTACATATGGAATAGTTTGTGTGTTTAAAATAATTTTTGGTTTCTCTTTAAGAGAATTCAATCACAGTTGACACTTCAGGACTGTTAGGAGGTGACCTTATGTAGCATCTGTGTTGCAATGCCTAGATGTGTTGCTAGGGTGAGCTAAGGATAGGAATTAAGCTTCAGCTCTGAATTTCCTGGCTTTTTTCAGCTCATGTCAGCCCTTATTGTTATTTCCACATAGGGAGAGGAAGGTGCGATTAAGGAAAGAATACTGTTTCTCAGCTTGACTGTTTCTTGGCAGTTGGTGGATTTTGCTAAAACCTTATCAGAATAAACCTCTTTCTTGCTTCTGTGGCATGCGGAGGAAGCATTTTCATCTACAGAAAAAGACAGGCTGTAAATGAACCGTTCCCCTGCCCAGCACTACAGGCAGTTTCCCTGTCTGCAGGGGCTCGATCCCTGCAACCTGCACGCAGGAAAGGAAGACAGAGTTTGAGTCTCTTTGATGTAGCCCTTTTCTGAAGTTCAAGCAGGTTGCGTGAAATAAAACACACTATCACACAGGCTGGCAGGTGGTTCATTTCCAGCTCTACCACTGTCTCATTTTTGCCTTTCCTGGAAACACAGCCTCCTCAGTATTTTTTTCTTCTTTTTGTCCTCCCAGAAACACAGCTAATACTTATTCAATTGTAGATGCCTGTATCTCCAAACAACAAAAAGTGAAAAACATATTATGAACAATTTCAAAGTGTACAGACAATGCCTGTTGTTCCTAGTAGGCAATAAAGTAGGCCAGAAATTAATCACTGTCTGCTATCTGCACTTACATAGTGGCAATTATTGATAAATGTGTTCCCACTTCAAGCACATTACTTGGAACCGCGGCTGGTGAGAAGTCTGGACTACTACAAAACCCTAAAACATTAACTGGTCAAATAGCTTTTTAGACCAGAGCACAAATACCGAGCTCACTAATTGAAAAGACGACGTCATTGGACTGATTTATGAAAAGCACTGCTGATGTTTAGATTAGGAAAATTTACTTGAGATGGCCAAAGTAAACTTCATGGCTTTTGTTTTGGATACTTCAGTTTATGAATCTGTCATTTAAAAGAGCCATTAGAAATCAACAGATACATGGCGATATAAGCTATTGAAGGGGTTGGGTTGGGGCTGGTATTGCTTTTTTATTGTATTTTTTTGTTGTTGTTGTTTTTTAAGCTCACATATAACTGGCACAGCAGTGCTGCCCCCAGGCTCCCACTCTTTTTCCCCCTCTAAATTAAAAAAGGTTTCAATTTATCTTTCTGCCTACAATATCATTAAAATGATAGCAGCATATGCATTTTATGATATGTGTCTGCTTGGTGATCCAGCAACTAAAAATTAGGGAATACTCTAAATTCCAAACAGATAGGCTGAAAAGCTTCTCCCCCCATCACTGATATTCCCTAGCCCACAATTCAGGTAGTTTCCACAGACTTCAAGTTTACCAATGGCTGAAATGACTTATAGTCAAGAGCAGTGAATTAAAACAGTTATGACGCTTGAAATTATTATTGGTTTACAGAATTCAATTACAAGTCATTTTCTTTTCTTAGCAATTTTAGTTTTTGGCTATGTAACGTATTTGACATTTACTGCTCTCTCCCAGCTTCAGACCCAACAGCAAGCATATTTTAAGGCACCCTGTCCCCAAACCCTGGGGCCTTCCTTATTTCTTTGTGCAACTACAAAATCCATGCCCTCCCATACACTGCAAAACAGACTGCATTGAAACAGGGCCAAGAACAGAAGCAACCAAGTGGCACCCATCCCCACAACAAAACGAAGAAACTAATCCAACATCTAAATGTCAGACACTGCTGTGCATATACGAAGAGACAGATTAATACAATAAACTGAACTTGTTCTGCTTTTACATAGGTTTACCTGCTTAACACACATAAATGAAGTTACTGTGCAAAAAACACTGTCCAGCTAAATGAAGGAGATTATAAATCCACAAATAAATAACTCTCTTGTCACTATTGATGTCAGTGGATCTAAAAAAAATATTGTAGAGGATAGGCAAGGTATAGGGTTCAGCTGTTCAACATAAAGCAGGAATAAAAGACATTGTCAAAAAATGCTTGATTGCTCCTGTGGGCTTCGAATAAAGTTATCTATAAAGAATACCTACTGGAACTTGAAACAATTATACACTGTTTTTGGTGTGATTGTGGCAGAAGGATAAATATTCAGAAGAACAAACACAGGACTAAACAGAAAAGTAGTAAATACCATAGTTGCTTCGTAATAAGGGCAAGGAAAAAAAAAAAAAGAGTAAGGGAATAGGGAAAGCAGCTGAAGGAGGACATCTGTTTCAACCATTTCATAGGACAACAAAAGGAGAAATGATCTGAATTGTAGACAGGGAGCCAAAGCTCTTGCATATGGTGAGACCCAAAAATCCAGTAGTCATGGCCAGAACAAGGAGACCATGAATTAGATTCTTGATAAGAATCATATGATTAGACTTAACCGAAGATAATCTATTACTATTGCAACGACAAAGCAAAGCATTACCCTAAAAAAGGACATTTTTAAGGACGTTTCTTATTATGTTATATACCACTCCACAAACCTATGGAATAGTTTCAGGTCTATCAAACTCCATCCCTGCCCCGAAATAATTACATACATACTGATTTTAAATGGTCCCTAGTATCCAAACAAAAATAAAATACAGAAAATATAAAATAATAGATATTGTACAGCTTTGTGTTTTCCACAATAATCCTCCAATAATCCTGAAATATCTGTGCCCACTGTCTGTAGATTTATATATGGACCTCCACACACTGCAGTAGCTTATGGAAGTATACATTGTATTCACTCATATTTACCAATGCCATTGTGCATTGCCTACATTCTCAATATGCACTCACTACATGTTATTCAAAAGTAGGTATCACCATAGTTTACATAATGCCAGAAAAAAAGAAACCAATGAAAACAGCAATGACCCAAGACATACAGGGTTGCAAGTGTTAAAAGAGCACATTCTCTTGATAGGCATATCAAATTAATTTAAAGCCTTTGTCTTCCAGATGTTTCACCTCACTCTTTAAAGTATGCAGCACCACAAAACAGTGTCACTTGTAAGGCATGCAAACGAACATTCTGTTCGTCACAAAAACATCAAATGTTTTTGGAAATTATCAAAGAAGTGTTGCCATTTTGAATTTGCAAGGACATTCCTCTGTCCTTGATGTGGGGTCTCTTCAAGCATAAGGGAGAAGGTGTATTTGTGTCTACTGTAGGAACGTGAGGGAAAGGAAACTAGTAGCTGGCCTTGCAATGACAATAGAAACATATAAAATACAATGCAAAAAGTTCTACATTTACTGAATAATGTTAACAGCAATAGTTTTTTTTGGTTTTGTTTTTTTAAAAAATTGAAGTTTCCACCTTATTATAAATGCCATCAAAAAGCAAGCAGACCTCAAAATTCCCAGCTTTTTATAATCCTTAGGAGAATTTAAATCAACAAGTAATTTCTGGGAATTTTAGATAAGTTAAGCACTAACAGACAGAAAGGAAAACAGACTTGTCTGGAGAAGCTTTCTTCTACCCACTGAACCACAGTGGCATTGACAACGTCTTGTAACAAGTAAAAGAAACTCCGCTTGACTTCAGTGGTTTACATTGGGACTGAATTTTTAATCTATATCAATCAATCTGCTTGCCATGTCCTGGTACAGTACAAAAACATTTCATAGATTTTATTCCAAATAGGAATTAAATAAAAGGGAGAAAATGTAAAGGTGAATGGCACATCTATTAAAACAAACAAAAAACTCACCAGCGTAACTTTCTCAAAGTGAGGTCTAAGAGAGCTAAAAAGAAAAAAAAAAAAAAAAAAAAACAGGAAAAAAACTCAATTGGAAAGAGATAAAAACACCCCAATTATCTGAGATTAAGTACCCTGATAAGTACCCTGAGCATGTGATCAGCTTTTTCAGCACTACAGCACTAAAATCTGTGACAGTAAACGTTACCAGACATTTACCAAACAGAAGATGATTTGTCACTTTCTGAAAGCGCTAGCAAGGTTATGCCTCTGGTAGTTGCTATGTGGTGAGACCTCAGAAGCCTCTCTCGGGGCCACAACAAACTAGAGGGATTGCCAGTTTCAGCACCCATATGTAAATAACAGTACAGGCAACAAATTAAGGGGTAGTTATTTTTTCTCCTTAAAAAATCTTCACCAAACAAAATCCCTCTGAAAATGGAAAATGTAAAAAGTCTAGTATTTGGTTCATAATTTCATTTAACACAAGGCTTCAAAACAACATCAAAAATCTAAATCTAACTTAACTTTTAATTGGATACACGTCTGATTAAAAAAAAAAAAAGAAAAAAAAAGAAAAAGACATAAAACTATCGAGCAGCTGTAGCATTTCCTGAGCTTGTATGAATAAAGCACTATCTCAAAGCATCCAAGAATTGCATCAAGTTGCTTCTGTTAGAAAATTATGAAGTTAAGCATTATTATTATCATTATTATTATAAGTATGCAGCTAGCTTGATGTATCGCCAAGTGCATTCACCAACAGGTCACATCTGGCAGGTTTCCATAGCACATGGAAGATGGATTCCCCTCAGTTTTGGCTCACAAGAGACAAAGAGTTTGCTGCTTAGGGTAATCCAGAAGTCTGAAGCATGGAGCCATTTAAAACACCGCTCGCCTGTGGATTCTGTGCTGTCTAGTAAGTAGTGAGCACCCAATGCTCCTTCTTCTCCACTATCTCCAAACTGAAAACATAATGTGCATTTCCCTCCTCAACCTGGCCACCCACACTTGTGAAACTGAGAGAAATTTAAGATCTTAAGATACCATTTTCTCCAGAGCAACTAAACTTTCCTACCAGATTAAAAGACAGACTTTTGTTTTCTTTTCAGATGAGGAAAGGGAAAGTGTTTGGGCAACTTCATTCAAGAACAACAGTGCAACAGTAGTTGAAGATGAGATTACCTGTATTATTTATTGATAAATCTAGATGTTTTAAAATAGCATACCACTTAACTGGCATGCAGAATTAGAAAAGTGGCTTATCTTCTAGAAATTGTAGTCATTTATAAAAGGAAAAAACTCCCCGCAAAAAGTATACCTTCCAATATGTCAGCTGAATTTTGACAGAATTTGAGAAGAAGCAATGTCCTCCTGATTTTCACCATTACAAAAAGTCCTTAGGATAAGGATCCAAAGCTCCAGTATTACCTACCAAAGATTGTGTTGAAATACCTTACTGTAAATTTATAAAACATTTTGTAGGCAATTAAATAATTTATCCCTACAACAGGAAGATAGAATGCCTCTTTCAAGGCTATTCAGCAAATCATTAGCAGAGACAAGAATAAAACCTTTCTTCTAATGGTGTAAATTTAGGAAGTTCACTGTTAGAATGGGATGGTTGGGGGGAGGGGAAGTATCCTTCAAAACAGACATGCAAACTACTCCCGTCAGAAAATGCTAAACAACATTCCATTAAACTTTCAAAAAAACCTTCTGGAATTAGAATAAGGGAAAAAAAAATCATCTCTGAATTGCCCAAAAGTTAGTAGCTCCTGTTTTCACATACTTATAACAACAACAACAATGGCAAAACAAAAAAAACAACAACAATAAAACCACTTTATTACATATCTACAGTGTTGTTCTTGCCATAGGAAGTCTTTCAAATTACTTCCATGTTGCATGTGGTAGGTCATGCCCTCGCTGAAATAAACAGATAGAGTTCCAGTGAATCTGTTTCAGTTAACAGCAAACTATAATCAACATCCATATCCCACAAAAGCTTTCACAGCAATGTCACAGATATGTTGCGTTTGTGCCTGCTCCAGTGCAGCAAACCTCAGCTCTCAATTTCACATTTGCCTTAGTTGCCAGTAAAAAAATGCTCTACTTGATTGACTACACTTACCCCCACAACCAATCCACTAAATCAGTAAGCAATTGGTGTCAATGGACACTTTGGTACAGCTGCACCCATTTAGAAGAACAGCTGCTCAAGAAATAAAAGAACGTTCTTTTCGTCAAGCCACAAAACTTTCAGAGACATGAGTGACAAATCTGCCTAAGTAGATATTTATTAGCAACACTAAGGGCTCCTCCTTAGATCCCCAGTGTTTTGTTCCAGGCCCAAATCTTCTCTAAGCATAAAATTACTCATTTTTGTGACTGTCCCAGCTTCTACAAGCAGCTGCTTTTGCCAAACATTAATAATAATTATTTGTATTCTAGTACCATTCATCATATACTAAGCGCAGACCGTAAACCAGCAGCATACACGAGTGCACCGTACAGGGCCCCCAGATGGCAACTGCTCTTCATAGCTGCCCCTGTGCCTACGCAGAGCCCCCACACTGTGCCCACCTCACCGAGACCTACAATCTCCGCTTTGAAAGGAGAGCTTCAGCACGAGCATCTGGGTTTGTGGCAAATGAGGAGTTTTTACTTTTTCCCATGGCCTCTGTGTCATATCCTGTTTCTCACCGTCCTCCCATTCCCCTAAACATGACTTATCTCTCTAGCACTTCTCTTTCTCAGATTCCGGGCTGACTATCCTGCTGACGGTGGAGCAATCTGAATGCCAGTTTTGCATATAATTAGATAAAGATTTCAACCATGCTCCACCATTTCCCAGCAAGTCGCTTTCAAGTACAGTAATTCTAACAAATAAAAACTGGAGAATCCGAGGTTTGTAGAGTGTGTTGCTATCATAAGACAGAAGTATTAGGCAGAAGTACTGTTTCTATTTATTTGTTGTAATATAATTTAGTTCAAATAAACCTTGTAAGTGATGGAAGTAAAAAAGCATTTGTTTGAAAAAACAACAACAAAAAAACACCTAAGTAACAAAAATATGTAACTAACCTAATTAAGTAACAAAAATATGTTTCCATGTTAAGTTATAGATGCACAAGAAAAAGCCAAGACCAAATTCTACTATTCTTAATCAAGTAAATGGACTCTAAAGCTGCTGCAAGTCTAAAATAGCTTACATGAGGAAGAAACTGGAGCTTTGACATGTCAGTGTTTGAAAAGCGTTTGGCAATCGTCCCATATAAAGGTACTTACATGCAACTCTGAGAGCAGAGGCTATAAAGTACCAAATTGTGGGTGAGTTCTGGTATCTTTGGTTTGGTTGGGGGGTTTCTGGTATGGTTTTTTTTTTCATTTTTTTTTCCTGGAAATAATCCAGGGACAGCATATGGAAAATAGAACAGAGATTACAAAAAGGAAGAATTGTTCCTGAGAAAAACAGTATTCTCAGAGTTATGCATGGCTCAGGAAATGGACAAATGACCCCTGCTCGGGAAAGATTTTATCAATGAATAGCTTTTTGGTTTTATAATCAAAATTATTGCAGAAGGGTGGAGGAAGACTACGCAGATTATGATATTTGTTGTATTATTTCTCAACTTTACACACAAGAGATTTAAAATACCACTATCTAAATGCTGGCCATTAGTGTGCAAAAACCTTTTAAGGAGGAACACAGAACGGGGGTGAGTATCTGCTAAGCAGTTCCATCTGCTAAAGCCAGTGGTCCAAGCAGCCTCTGTGTAATCTGAATCCTTTTCCAAACATACACTTTGCCCTGCTAGCCAAAAAATAAATACAAGATGTGCTCACATTTGGATCCAAATTAAAGCCTAGACATTATTAAGAGTTCTAGTGAACATCAGTGAAAACAATTCATTTTTCCTTTTTACAATCCTACCCCAAACACCTCTCAGGAACAAAGGCTAGAGCAGAAATTGTCCCAATGTTTACTCAGAACAATGGAAAAAATGTATAAAAGCCAACCAAAACCAGGTGATCCAGTAGTCTCAGAACAGGGAAACCCAAAAGCACCACTGGATGAAGTGCCTGGAAAACAGAACGAAGATGGGGGGGGGGGGGGGGGGGGGGGGGCGGGGATGACACAACACAAAACAAGAAAACAACGACAAAACACACACAAACAAAAAAACTAGGAAGTGCCTAAAATTAGAGCTTGATGCCAAATCTGAGCTCAATTCTGTTCCCTGGTACTTAGGCACGCATCATTACTTTACTGCATTTACACACCAGAACAGCAGTTCAGCTAATTGAACTAGTTAGCAGAACAGCTAACTTCAGAAGATGTACTAATAAATATGCCAGAAGGTGCAGGCAAATTCAACGTTACACAGAGCCCTTTCTGGACTCAAGGGTGAAGCGAACAACTTACTTTCCAGTAAAAACAGCTGTATCAGAACCGCACAGACTGCACGTAGAATAATGGTTATATATTTTCCTATGCTGAACTGATGGAAGAAAGTGTTGGTTACAAGCTTCAGGCTCACATTATTGGGCTTGGGTCAAATTTTCCCCAAGTTCAGTCCACAGACTCAGAAATGGGTCTCCTCATTCTTCTCCTCATTTTTGAAAGCGCGTGGCAGTTAAGTCAGACATGCATCTGTAGGAACTGGTTGACTTTTTAACCTATTCTTCATATGAAGCAAAGACCACAAGAGGTCTTGAAACAGCATTTCCAACACATCAGTGCCAACTTTCAGGGCTGCACAATTTCCACACTGCTACAGAAACAGGAAAAGATAGGAAATGATGCACGCTTTTAAAATTGGATGATCTGATGCAGTGCAGGAAAAAGAGGAAAAAACAGGAAAAAAGAGAGAGAGAGAGAGGGAGAGAGAGGGAGAGAGAGAGAGGGAGAGAGAGGGAGAGAGAGGGAGAGAGAGAGGAAAGTAAGCCTGCAAAATGGGCTACCTCTAGGACTCCGAAGACATTTTACATTCTTGGATCATCATAGCTACTTCTCAAATCACAAAGGGATCTCTTTCAAACATACAGATCCACTCCAAATGTATTTGCTGCCCTTGCAAATTCCTCCAGCCTAATTAAAAACTAAGAACTTAAAACTGAAATGTTTTGAGATAGATTAAGACTGGATAGATTGATAGTATGTACACTCAGAAACAACTACTTATTTACAATAACTTTAGTTTTCCAAAAGAGCTGTGGTTTGTAATAGGACAAAAACCAACTTGTCAGTTACATAGCAGTTTTACACATATTGCAAAAATCATGTATTTCAGTGGGGTTGTGAGGGAGGAACTAGTCTGGAGTTCCTGAAGAAAGACGAAATTCTATTTCTGAACACAAGTGCTCACATAGTCTTTGCCTTGAAGAGGAATCTAGGAGGAACATAAAAACAAGCAGAACAAAGCAACAAAGAAGTAACCAGTAAAACATACATTAAATTCAGACTCATCTAACTTTCAATCAGTGAACAGAGACAAACCATTACTGTCACTAGCACGGCATACGTGAAATTTTGTCATCTTTTTCTATGAATTCAAGGATAACATTCTCCTTAACAACATCCTATATTTAACAATAAATCTGTTTCTGAACTACAGCTTCATATAGGTTCAGTTGTCCCTGGCAGAGTGAAAAAGCTGTGCACCTTTATCAACAGCCCACTTTATCCAACATGCATGCTTTACAAACAGTGGTAGCAATCCCCTAATGTTCAAAGTTCCCAGTTCCAACAAAATTGCATCAACAGTACATTTGGATCAGTGTGCAAGCCATTTGAAAACTCTTAGGGAAGATTTTCAAGCTCTCTTTGTTACATTTACTTGGTTTGTTGTTGTTTAAATTCAATCTTCAAGGCTTCAGCACTCCAGGGACTCCACAGAGTCTGGCACGGGGTCATTCCTGCTGAAAGCGGATGCCAGAGGCTCGGCTGGAGAGCCAGGAGGGAGAGCACTCTCGCCGTCTGGGGAGAGGTGAGCTGCCGAACCCTGCATCAGCCCATTCACACGTTTCAAGGACAAGCCGGACAGCTTCCATTTTTTGGAGTCATTTTAGAACAGAACTGACTGTTTAATGGTTTTACCAAAATAAAAGCAAAAGGCTGATAGCCACTTTGGAGACAACCAGTGTCACGATCTGAGAATGCATACTCCATTATTCCTGTTATTTGACGTTTTCCCCTTGCCTGAGACATTCTTTCCATTGAATTTGCAACGGAATGAACTTAAAACAGACCAAAAAAAAAAAAGGCAATTACTCTGAAATAATAACAAACAGACAAAGCCATAGTAATTTCTGTTGCCACAGAACAAATAAACGGAATTTAACACACAGCCTGATGAGTACCTCCGACCAAAGAATTAACCATATACACAATGAAAAGATAAGGACTAACCAGAGCCAGACTAAAATTATTATTAAGCAAATCTTGATTTTTTTTTTAAAGGAAAGTTTCAACCAAACACTGAAAGCACTTCAATGCTTTCAGAGTTCCGTACTTTTTCACAAAGTCAAGAATTAGAATCTTACTTGGTTTATAAAGAAGAATGCATAACATGCTTGACCATGATAGGGAAGAATTAATACAGATCACACCATATGTCCTTTCCAGACCTAAGATTTTAAGATGACTAGATATTGAAAGCAAGATGATCCAGATGGTTATTTATCAACCTTCAATCCTGTTCTCGTGATTCTTCCTTTCTTTCCCTGTTTAGTGTATTTTCTCTCAGCTTCTATTGTTCTTTCAATTTCAAACGTACATTATTTCAGAGTTCTAGATCTTATGTAATTTGTTGGTAGAACAGGATAATATTTTTATGATCAATTAATCTGCTTAGCATTCTTAAATGTCTGATTATATGGTTAACATAACCATGTTAAGAGCTTGAAAGCAGAACTAAATGAGTAATTGAATTCTCTGGCTTGGTGACTGCGTTAAAATAGAGAAGTGAAGGGGAGCAGATATCACCTTAGATCAAAAACCAGCAACATTTCAAATTAAGCCCAAGAGCTGCTTCAACTCAAAATCAAACTCTTTACATCATTTTGGTTAGCATATTTTCTCTTAATCTTCAGTAATTTAACATCTAAGCACAAATGACAAATTCTGTTCAGAAATAAGGTCCTACAAACTATGTAATCATCTTGGTTTGATATTTCTACAATTCCTTCTACTGTCCTCTTTAATCCTTTGGCTGAAATGACTTGAATCATGCTAGTCCTCTTACTTTTCTTGAATCATTGCACCCGCTAAGTGGATGCTTTCATAATGAACGTGACACTTGGTGGTAATAAGTGTTTCTGTGTCACAAACTATAAATATATAATAATACTGAAATACTGAACTTAGAAATACGGCAGCAGAATTTAGTAAGCTGAGAATTTGCTACTTTGAGCTACAGGTCTATTTTACAGGACAAAGAGATGTGTTTGTCTGATACGGTGACAAAAAGGACCTGCTACTCAACTGACCGTATTTTTCTTTGCATAAATCAGTGACTACTACTAAGATGACACAGGAGTCTTAAGATTTCATTCCCAGACCTACGCACACACAGATGATAATGCCTGTATACAAAAACCAGGAATATCTCATGTTCCAAAATGGTTTCATGCAAAAGTGCTGCACAGGCAAACTAAAGAGATAGAAGCTCAAAAGACAACACGAACCTTTCATTAAAATGTTTTATCATCATTGATATTCCAGATGACCTCTGGAAGTCATCTGGTCTAACTCCACCCAAAGCATAGACAACTTCATGTTTAACTCACACTTTTCTTTCAAAAAGAAAACAAGAATAAGCACAGCCATAATCATTTATAAAGCGACATCACAAGTCTTTGTAACATATATAAAAACAAAGCATGCAAATCAACCAAATTAAAAACTAAAAAAAGAATAAAATGCAAACCCTCTGGAATGCCTTGTAGGCCACCTTTTATGGATTTAACACTATTTAAAAAACACTTTTAAATGATATAATAAACAGAATTACTGTTAGGTAGATAAGATGGTGGTAGATGAATGAACATGCCTCAAAATTACTATCTTAATGTAATTTTTTTCCACTCTATTGAGATCCAAAATGAACACATTTTAGCCCATTCTTTGGCAAATAATAAAGTAAACCAAAAGAGGGAATATCTTTAAATGTTAAGTTCCTTTGTATTGGAAGACTCTGGAAGCCACACTTCTGGCATGAGCAAGAAATTAAAAGGTTCACTGGTGGTTCAGTCCAGTGACCCTCACCCAGTCAGTATCAGACATTTAAGAGGATGTTGCAAAAGCTCCCTGACAGACAAGTCTAGTCTGCAGGAAGGTATTTTCCTAAGCCCTAGGAGTTTGGATGTAAGAATGCTGTTTTGCACTCCTTTCCAAGGCTTTCTTTTAAATAAATAAATAAATATTATTTTTACTTGTTAGGCTCAGACCACCACGGTTGAGAGAGACCAAGAAGCTCATACATTGCATGATAAATTTATCTCTACACCATAAGGCCAACAAAGGTACAAACAGGCTGATGTCTGAGATGCATGCACCTGGGCTTTTGTCAGTGCACTGCATCTGTGGGTGACCCAAGGGAAAAATAGAGTCCTCTTATGTGACCTTTAACAGGATATCAGGTGGGATCCTTTTATACAAGTTTATCTGAATACGCATCAGAATTACATTAAACTAGACAAGCAGGACTCTTCTATAATTAGTAAAGACACACAAGAAACTCCAGAAACTAATGCACATTAGTGTAAAACAAGGAGAGAATTGAGAGGATATGTAAGAAGAGTAGACTAACCAAAGTTTCCAAAATCGGACATTGGAAAGCATCACACTCAATTTTCACTGCAGCCTTCTAAAGCAACATGATAAAAACACATGCATATCAAAGGAATGCTGAGAAGAAAGACAGTACAGCCCTAAGGAAATGGTAAGGTTAGATCTCAAGAACTGTTGTTTCTGAAAAATTCTCCCTGCTACATGAGATTTTATTAAATACAAACAATACTCACTGTGTAATTCCATATTCTATACTTGAGACTGTATACTCAATACTTATTTTGAGCATAATTAATTTTAGATACCCCAGAACAAAAAACTGTCTTGGAACATAAATGGCAGCAGGGTATGTTTTACACTATCTCTCCTTCTCAAACATATTGTTACACTTCACTTAAAAATGTGGAAAGAGAGCATAATACCTCATTCATTGCTAATGGCACTATGAATGAAAGGCTCTCAGAACAGCTGTTCAACGATATTTAATGCACAGTCTAAAAAGTATTGGCATCTCCCACTCACAGATTTGTAGGAATTACATATGGGCTACAATTCTGTTGACAGATCTTCTGCTCTTCTGGAAAGACTCTGCCCAGTGCTCAAGGCTTTAGTTTAATTCCTTACGGACATTACCATATGCTTGCAACTCTGGCTAGTTACACTAAGCCAGGTTTGATCATGGCACTGAATACACATTGTCTAAATACCATACAGCATCAAAAGCCACTTCCCAAATAAGCTGTTGCTAGGAGAGAAAGGAACGTCACAGAAACACAGGCATGGAACATAAAACAAAATGAACCAGACTAAGTTTTTCAAGAGGAACAGAAACATGGGAGTTTCTTTACAGGACAGGCATTTAAGAGGCATTATTACAGGTATGTACTCATGTCCACAGCCTCTTCCCAGTTACATTTCCTTTAACACGGATCAGAGTCAAAGCAGCTATTGCAGATGAACAGCAAGGAAGCTAAAAAAATCACTTTCCTTATTCTGATCACACAAAAGAATATAAGGAGCATCTCACTTTTTTTTTTTTTTTACAGTTCTGTAGCTGGAACTGCAAAGCACACAAGTTAGTTTTGTTCTGCAAAGGGATGCTTGCCCCTGCTTGTTCTTTTAAAACCAAGTAAGAGAAGTAGGTTTTACGTTTTGGGGTTTCACTTTGGAGTAGTGGATGGACAAGTGATAGAGAAAGCTTTTAAAGGCTTATTCCTTGCATTTGAGCATGCACAGAGATGAAAATAAGGCTTGAAATTTGTGCAATATTAGTCATACTGAAGGGATCCAAGATAATGACAATCCAAGAGCTAACACAACATCTGCGTGGAAAGAAACCTGACACAGCATAAGTAGTATCTTTCTTGGTTTGTAAAGCTCCTGATGGACTTCATGCAAAATACTTCACAGATCTGCTCTCTTTCTATTCCCCTTGCTACAAACTTGCACTCTTCTCAAGCTGGCTCCCTTCTCTGTTCTCCTCATAACCTCAGCACTTCTGCTGCATAAACCAACTCCTCTGCAGCTCTTGCTATCTGAAATAATCTGCCTGTGTATCTACACCTGTACAGCTTTCCTCCTCCCCCTTCCCCCTCCCCCTCTCCAATTATTCAGCTTCATGAATGGTATTATACAGCCTTGTCAAGTAGTTTTGAAACACAATTCATATCAAGAAAAAAGAAAACCCTCAGTGAAAATAAAGCCACTGGAAACAATGTGGTATTATCCAGCACACACAGCTGTACGTAGAGATGTCTGAACAGGAAAAATACAAAGATGAAAGCGTAAGTGCATGCAACATTCAGAATGAGGAAAAGCTGAAAAACGAGCCAGCTGAAAGTCCTTACCAGATGCAGAGGCTTTTGCATTGATCCTCACTGTTCAATGCTTGTTATCCTGCTGGGCCCTGCATATCATTTCCAGAAAGGAGCCTTAGAAACCTTCCCTAGATAAACAAATTGTTTAAATATCAGCAATCTCCTTTGTATACTTAGTAGAGGAGTCTTTTTTTGATGATGACTGACTGCCTGAACAGCCTGGTAGGAGGCCATCCTGCTTCTTGCTCAGCGTAGCAAGTGGCATAGTAGTCACCCTAAATGTGTGCCACCTATATTTATTGCTCTTTGATCAAATCTGGTTGGCCATTCAAATGGGGATAAATTGTTGAGGACTAGGTGAGCACTTGCCCTTTGAGCAACAATCAGATAGGTTAAGTCAAGTATGAAGCACAAGGAGAAGATTTTGCAACTCCCTTCAACCATATATAAAATTACCTGATGATATCTCTCATTGATACCAATTCCTTGTGAGGTAGGACAATATATTTTAGCACTGTCTAGCAAAGCCACACCTAGACCATGTACTTGCTAAAGAACAATGAAAATTCTTTGTACTTTCAGGAAATGCACTGGGGGGGGAGGGAGGGGTGTTAAGGCAGAGTAAGAAATATTTTAATTAAATATGTAGGAAGAATGCTAAAGTTGCACAGTTAATCAAAACAGAAAGTGACAGCCTGAATTATACCCCTCAGAACTAAGTTTGTGTAAATAAAATATACCATTCCTCAAATAATACGGTACTGTACATGTTCCCTACCGCAGCCTGTAGCCCTGTATATTTGCTAAGTGAAGAGATCCCACAGAAATTATCCACAGGGAAGCACATGACAATCACTACTTGCAGTCAGTTTTCCATATAAAGGAACAGTGAAATTTTGGGGAGATAATTCTCCTACATAGACAGCTAATTAACTGTTTTGAACCACTTGGCTCTGTTTGCAAAACACTATTAAAAATAAAATAAAATTTAGCTCCTCCTAAATCCTTCCTAAGGGAGGAAGGATGTTTTTCACTAGACAGCAAAGTATGGATTAATAAAAAACATGTCTTCCAGAAAATTTCTAATTATGAAATGCTTCAGACAAACTAACTTGGTAAGAATGGTGGATTTTTATGAATTAACTTTGAATTATCACATCTCACATCAGTGAACAAAATTGTATTCTCCAGTTTATTTCAAGACACCAGGTATGAAATGAATGGCAGAAGCCTTAAATATTTGATTACCAGCCCTTGCATATTTTGTAAACAGCAGGAATTTCCATAAGCTTATTAACCTCTTGACAAAAAGGATTACTTATGACATGTAGAAAGTCCTCCCAGTCCCTCTTTTTCTCTTGCAAATGAAATTATAAGAACAACTAACAACACAAAAGAATGTGATGTACCATTTTTTTCCTTTGCACTTGATATTCACGTGGTGATCAGGAAACATTAAACAATGCTTTGCTTTCACAGAGGTTGAGCAGCTGGATGCCTTACAGGGACAGCTAAAACATCAAGCCGCTCATATTTAAAAGAATAAAATAAATTCCATGCAATACTAAATCTGAGAAATGGAAAAACACAAACCTTGCTGAATATTTCATACAAAGGGGAAGAAAAAATGTATTCAAATTAAGATTAGTCTGCAAATGGTAATGTTCAGCAATCATAATATTTAATTATCGGTCTATTCCAATTATTACTACTAAACTGAAAGATGTTTTCAGGTAGTCTACAACTTTGCAGAGACTGAAATAAGGTGAAATTAATTCCTTCTGTCAGCACTACAACAGGCACCTCACCAAACTCTCGTCCTCTCTGCAGCACAAATGCACCACAAAGACCTTGATCTTCCAAGAACCTATAAACATCCTAAAGTCTAAAGCTTAAGCAAATATTCTCATGATAGCCTGGAGAACTGAAGCTAACTCAATAAGGCAGATACATGGCTGGTGAGGGGGGAACTGTTTGTATCACTCCGGCTCACATTAATTTCCTCTCTGAAGAAATTGTTTTGTTTGTGTCAGGATCCAAAGTTAATGACAAAAGAGAAAGAAGCCACAACCTTCCTAAAGCCAAAGTCTTGATACTGTTAAAATGCAAGAAAAAATCAGAAGGCAAGGAAAAAAATGTCAGTTCAACAGGGAATAAGAGTATGAAGTAGCCTAATTATGCATCAGTCAGGTTTAAACACTTTAAATCGCTGGAAAATTGTGCAAAAGAGTAGCATCCAGGGAGGTTATGTTCTCAAAGAAAGAAGTGTGAAAATTTCTCTCAGTGCTGGTATTTAGAGACATGAATGTTACCAGAAAAACATGTATAGCACCTCACAGAATGGCTCCTGGTAAACTGCGTGACTAAAACAGCCCATGACACAGCTATGCTGGGCCTGGTGTTCACTGAGGCACCTCTGTATGACCATCAGCTGCTGCTGCAAATACTGCCACAAGGGAAAGAGGAAAAGCAGGCAGCAGGACATACAATTGCTGGCTCCTATTAAAATAAGAATGGAATGAAAACTGTATATAAAATGGAAAAAAAAAAAAGTAAAACAAACAGGATTTTTAATTACAAGGCTTTAAACAAAAACAAAAACAAAAAAAAACCACCCACATACTAAACCTTCCAAATGAATGGTGAGGAGGTTCAGCATTCATTTAGTTTTTGCCTTCAACTACCAGTGACCTATTATTATTTTATAGTCATATATCACTTATTGCTATGTACTGCAAGGAATAGGGGAGGAGGGATTGAGGAAAGACATTTAATGACAGTAAGCAGAGTACTTACTAATTTAAATAACTCCCAGAAATGTTCTTATCTTCTGAACAAACATTCCAGTGTTTTAATTAAGTCAAACAGACAGAGATCAGATGAACATGTATATAGCAGTTTAGGAGTAACTCACAGCAGTGTAAGATGCACTTTTGTTCCTGAGGCCAAGCTGAGCCTTGGAGTCTTTTTTTTTTTTTTTTTTCCTTTAAATTAAGAGTACAAGGGGGAAAATATACTAGAAAATATGCCGCATGGAGATTTTTTAAGCTACTTTGTTACTTAGTATAAAATTAAACATTTTCACCATTTAGTCAAGTAGATAAATCACTACTACCACTATTATTCAGAAATAAATCAGCTGCTAGCGAGACAGAGCATTCAGTAGTACACATTTCAAGGACTCAGACAGAATTACTAACAACTGATAAAAATGAAGGGTTAACATCACAGGACTCAAGGTCTACTTACATGGCTTCTGTCCATTAGTGTGACAAGCTGGAGACTAGCCTGAACTTCAGAGGCCTCCCTGACACAGATCTTCACACCCACAAATTTCACAATGCCTTTGAACATGCATCATCAGGCTTTCGCAGCAAGGAGCCATACTAATTTTCTTGCTCAGTGTCTGTCACAGCTACACATCCAACAGCAAAATGGCATCTGGGTGCACAATGCAAGGCTCAGATGGACCATCAAATAGCTCCACCAGTCTGCCTGTATAGAAGGTGAGGAAGCAAGAAGACCACTTTGCAGTTTGGATGTTCTTTCTCATGCTCTTAACTAAAGAACAAACATTTTGGACAGGAGGATAACATGGGCTTAATTACTAGTAAAAGTCAGACATTAAAATTCATGCCCATGCAGTCTCTGAATGGTAGGTTGCTTGATTACAATAGGGCAGAGAGGGAAGGAATACCTGTTCCTGAGATGGGAGGAACTACAAAAGCTGGATATCTTGAACATCATCCCCAACAATACTTCTGCCTCATGGACACTTAAAATTTTGCCAAAGGTAATCCACAAGTAAATACAACAGTCTTTGCTAAACAATTTCTAAGAAATAAAATTTTAAGTTTCTTAAATTTTTGAAGTGCTTTTGATCTTCTACATGAACTTGCTGTCTTTATTTCTGTTAACTTTTCTAAGAGAAAAGGTTTATCTTTAAAAAGCACAAGTGGAGTAGCACATTACTAGTTGCAACCTGTCACAGCACTTTGTGTTTCAAGCAAAATTGAGTCAACAAGCCATGCATTACAGAAGATAAGTGGCTGTGTACATCTTACAGCTACTATTTTTCTATGTTATGGAAAAACAAACTAACAGGCATTCTGAAACATGGGCGAAGAGCTGAGGGTGGAAAGATCATGGGCACGTGGGAATGGAATGATGCCCTTAAATGAGAGAATATGTGTATGATGGAACACGTCTAGGTATAGAAATATTGTTCAAAGTGCCCTTCAAAGTGATTTTGTTACTCCTAATCTAGAGAAATAAAAGAACTTGCTGTCCCAGAAGCATATATGAATATACACCAGAAACTGACTTCGGCAAAAGACCAGGATAGGATAAATAACATATTTATTCCATTATTTGACAGCATAGTTCTTTCTCCTTCAGAGCAGCAAAGACACTTTTGCAAGACTGCTCCATTACATCACAAAATTGTTATGGAATGCTCCACTTCTTCAACATATGTCTGCTCTCCCACATCAGCATAATAATTGCAGTTGAAACCAATACAGGCAACCCATAGCCAGCAAATTTATGTCTTACATCTGTCTTTACTTATCACCAATTGTATAAATATCTGGGGTCTTTATTTCAAAACAGATTTTAAATACTTCCACTAGTCAATCAAAAAGTTTATAGGAAATATTAGTTATATATAGACCAATTCAAAACCCACAGCTCTAGACAAATTTCACTGCGATTACTTAGGAAGCAGTAAAATGTATGTAGCCAACCAATTCTACAGCAACAAATGGAAAAAGAGGAAAAAACCAAATCCAACTAATTACAGTGTCCATCTGGCAAATTAAGAACAGTGATTTATGAAGATATAGGATCGCAGAATCATAGAATCATCACGTTTATACTTAAGGTTCAGGAGTCAAGAATTAGGACCCAAGCTCATGGACTTAAATTTAGGCTTAGGCACAGGACTTGGGGGAGGGGGGATAACCAGGGAGCAGGGAGTGAAGGGGGAACCCCAACGACAAAGAATACACACGCTGATTCTAAACAGTTTTCCCTGAGTTTGTGAACTCGGATTAGCATCAGCAACAGCTGCTAAACACTCAGCCTCTTGGATGTTGACTCTCATGTCACATTGATCCTTCATTTAAGTTCACCTACCCTTTTTCTTATCTCCTGAAGTACTGTATTCCCCATTGTCAAGAACTCAAGAGAAGCAAGCATGAAAATAATTACTAAAACTCTGTGAAGTTACTTATACAACTTCTTTTCAAGAAAGAGACCACAGCAATCATCTTCATATGTTCAAAATGAAAGATTATCACTCCCATTCCTAGTAAGTATTTAGAAGCTTAAAATTAGCATTTTTTTAAAAATCTTAATCTGCATGCTTAACAAAAGAGATGAGATGCTGGGCAAAATGGCAGAAAAAGCAGACTTTAAACCCTCCTGTTTATAAACATTATATATATACAAATATATATATTAAAGCCATCATCTTCATGATTGCTTTTGTCTTTTGACCAGATAACTTGTCTAGTTTCTCTACAATTATAACCCTTCATCTGCCAGTTATTATTAAAAGACAGGCTGCTAATGGGAAAAGAAGCTAACGTTAAGTAAAATAAGCATGTAAATAAGCATGAGGACAACCTCACATGGGAAAATTTACAGATTGCAACATGAGGTAGGAAATGGACTGAAATATCTCTCGGTGCAAAAAGGCAAAGGAAGCAGAGCTTTTATTGGGTAAGGAGAAACCCAATCAAAAAGGAAAAATATGAGGATTTCTGAGATCAACAGTTTAAATAGGCAGCTTAAAAGAAGCATACAGAAAGTCAGGAAATAGATAAATGACAATAGTAGGTAATGCTGTAGCTCACTCTAACTGCCCAAAAGAGCAAGCTAAATGCTAAAGCATGAAGTCATAAAACAACTTCAGGGAGTTCAGCAGGTTCTAAGTCTCTCACATGCAAAACAGGAATTTATGATGGGAAACAAATTAACTGAGGAGACTAAAGAGAAAGCCACAAAAACTATGATGATGTTCAAAATTTCAATGCTGAAATTGCAGATCACAGGATCCCAGAACGGCCATGGTTGGAAGGGACCTCTGATGATCATCTAGTCCAACCCCCCCTGCCAAGCAGGATCACCTGGAGCATGTGCAGGATGGCATCCAGGTGGGTTTTGAATATCTCCAGAGAAGGAGACTCCACAACCTCTCCCAGTGCTCTGTCATCCTCACAGTAAAGAAATGCCCTCTCATATTCAGCCGGAACCTCCTGTGCTTCGGTTTGTGCCGTTGCCTCTAATCCTATCACTGGGCAAAACTGAAAAGAGATACTGGCTCCATCCACATACCACTAAAAGGAAAAGGAGCTAGGAAGCTCCTGGGAAACCACTGGAAGCACAGCATGGAGAAATCACTTTAAGTCTAATGGATCATTCAGACAGAAACATAGACAGCTACAAACAGAAAAACCAAGACACTCAAAGAGCAAGCTCTTTGTGATGAGCCCAGTAAAGATTACAGAGCTTTCTAAAAAGCACTTCAGTATCTCTGTTTGTCTCATTTTTAACATCTTATCCGCTGTTACACCAAAGATATGCCATGGCTAAAAACAATCCAGATTTCTCAAGTCCTAGTTGTGTTCTCCAGAAACTCAAAGTCAAACCATATGCATGTTTTCCTTAAAAAGCTTCAAGAAAAAGAACAGGGTGTTAGTGGCTGGGGGAGAATTCATGCCTTTGTTTCCTTCTTCTCCATTCTCTGCCTGAGAGGCTTTTTTTTTTCTATTTAATATTTTTTCTTAACAAAAAAGGAATAACTACCACAGAAACATGGGGAAAAAAAAAAAGGAAGTAAATGCTTTGCTGTTTTTGTAAAGGCAATGTATTGCATGAAAACTAATACAAGTATACTTGATACAGAGGAAGCATGGTCTCTCCAGGGGACAGAATGATCCAGTCCCAGGCAAATCAAACCTTGATGAGCCAACAGCTCTCAATTCATGTGCTAAATTATATGTAATGATTTTATAATATGAACTCTCAGGGTCTGAGCTGAAACTGAAATAACTTAATTTTAGACTCCCAAAGATGAGATGTCAGTGTATTACTCCTGTCATCCCAAACACACACCTATTACTACTGTGTTCTGAATGCTCTTACGTATTTTCTCTTCCAAATACATACCCCAGGACAATGCTAGACAGCACTGTCTCCTGCTGCTACAGGTTTTGCTCACACTAGCTAAAGGTGAACATTGACTCAAATTTCACTAGCTGGTAATTCCCTTTATAATTTGTTAAAACAGTCTTAAGTCTACACAGTATTGAAGTAAATGCACTACAGAAGTACACAGCTATAGTCTAGTGATCCTATTCAGTCCTCCCATCCCCCCACCGCCATTTTTTTATTTTTTTAACGAGGAATCAGAAACACAATATACCTGGCTACCCAGGCATATCATCAATTCAGTGATGATACCTACAACATTTAACCCAAAGGATTAAAACAATAATGCTCAGGAATAAGACTTAATGGCTGGAAAGGGCTCAAAGTTTTATGTTTGGATAATACCAGTTTTAAAAATTATTTCTAGAGAGTTCCTCTGTGATCTGAGCTTCACTTTTCTAAGCACTACACTGCATGATGTGATTCCCATTTCCAACTCCTTATAGTCTAAACAGATTAGGATTACAAAAGAGTTCACGAACTCATTTGAAAGACAAGCCTGAAATCAAAAGCTATGAAGCAACTTTTTTCACACACCTGGAGGAAATTCAGGGCAGAACACAAAGGCAAACCAGTCTTGGTACATAGTCATCCCATGCTATCCTGACTTTTTGGATATATGTATACATTGCATGTCCGAGTATGCACATGTAGGGAAGTAACTAGTGTATTAGAAAATACAACAACAACAAAACAACAAACAAACAAACAAGACAATTTATTCATCTGAAAGGCATTTTTCTAATCCACACTGTCTTTCTCTGTTGTGATCATGGAAGCTCAGGGTACATTTTCTTACAGATTTCCCACTGGCAGGGCTAACTGCTGTAATTAGGGAAAACTGGCAGGACTCGTATCTCTTTACCACTGATCTGAATGAGATCATGAAGGGCACTACCCAGTTTGCGGCTGACCCCAGCCTGGGGGATGGGAGCAGGGGGGTGATACAAAACACTAGAGAACAGGCCACAGCCCAGAGGGACTACAGACAGCCTGGAGGAAGGGGCCATCAGGAGCTCCATGAAATTAAGCTGGTCCAATGGTGGAGCCCTGCCCTGGGCAGGCAGAGCCCCTGCCAGCACAGGGGCTGGGGCCCGCCTGCCTGGGGAGCAGCTCCGAGGAACGGCCCCGGGCCCTGGTGGGCAGCCCTCTGGGCACAAGCTGGCAGAGCCCTGGAAACGAAGATGGCCGACAGCCTCCTGGCTGCATCAGCGGGGTCATGGCTGGAGCCTGTGGGAGGGGATCATCCACTCTGCTCAGGGCTTCTTAGATCGAACCTAGAATGCCACATCCATTTTGGGGCCCCCATTATAAGAAAGTAATGGACAAACTGTCACAAGTTCAGCAGGGGGCTACTGAGACAGCTGGGGCCTGGAGCACCTGCCCTGTGAGGAGGGGCTGAGGGAGCTGGGCTGGTTCAGCCTGGGGAAGATGCAGCTTTGGGCAGCTTGCCCATCCCAACAGGAAGGGTAGAATCAAAGAAATTAAGCCAGGCTCTTAATGGTGGAACACAGCTAGAAGCCGAGAGACAACAGACATGAATAGAAACCAGAGAGGTTCAGATTGGACATGACATAAAACTTCTTCATGCAGGGCAATTAGGCGATGGGGCAGGTTGCCCAGAGGCAGTGCAATCTCCATCCTTGTGGACTGTCAAGACCCAAAAGGATAAGCCCCTGAGCAGCCTGGTCTGAGCTCAGAGCTGGCCCTGCTTTGGGCAGCTGGTTGGATCAGGGACCCAGAGACCTCTTCCAGCCCAAATCATTCTGTGATGCTATGCTTTGTTTCAGAATAATCTGTTAAGCACAATCGGCAACACACTGTGAGGCAAGAACACAAGTACTGACAGTAAAAATGTCTAAATTATTATTAAAATTGTGCTCGTACTGATTTCTCCACTGATCATAATTCAAATACCTTTATCTGGACAAAACTGTTGTCTGAAAAATAGCATGAGTCATGACAACAGCATTAAACTAGGAGAAGAAAAATACAATCAAATTAAGTCTTCTCAGATGCATAATGCAAATCTACTTTACCTTGCACTATGAAATGGCACTTCCTCAGCAATTTCCTTATAGCAGATATCAACTTAAAAATGCTGAAGAGTCAAAAAATGAGGACCCTGTCCCTTGAATTTAATTAATCTAGTATGGGAAATGCCACAAAGGAGAGGAAACTATTACTCCGATGAGGAAGGGATCATTTACCAACTCAATTCCCTGGGAAAGAGGGTTGTATAAGGACCTAGATAAGCTGCCTGCTCACTACAGATAGCTTTGAAAATGACTTACAATGCAGCATAATTCCTGTGAGAGCTTGTAAAATCACCATCTCAGCTTAGGACCTGACTGGACTTCCTCCCAACGTTGCAGTCAGCTATATTAATTCCTGACTGTTAGAAAAGAGCACTAAAGTTTATTTGTTTTTATGGGGCAGGAGTGTTTTGATCTTTATTTTAACTATGTTAACTATGTGTGTCAACAATTAGTAACTAGCTTTTCCAAATTTGATTCCTCTGTTAGCTTGGATTAACATCAATATGACATGAAATGTATCACTCAATGAATCAAGTACTTCACTTGTTTTTCCTCTGTAAGTAAAGACTGAAAGAAGGGGCACTTACAATCAGAAAATGGAATATCCCCCCAGGAGAAAGAACCGGAAAGGTCTGGGAGGTGGGAAGAGAAGATAAAAATGGAAAAACACATTCAGAAGTTCTTGACATGATTTATTGCTAACACAAAGTAGATGTTGCACATGGATGTGCCTGTCTCAGAAGAGATATCAGTGACTGCTGTTAGAGACAGGTCACGTACCCAAAACAGCACAACAATATTTCTTCAACATCCATCTTGGGTGACTGATTCTGTGTGAACAGCATTCCTTCAACCACTCAACTTTGTAAGGTCAGTCATCAGTCCACTCTGTTGGTTATATACCAGGAACAACCTTCCTTTTCTGTTGCTATAAGCAGAGAAGGTGGGGACAGGCTCTGATGAAGACATCACTTGGCATCAGCCTATTCAGCAAAGGCATCCCTTATTAAGGTCAACACATTACAATTACCAGTTTTCATAAAGTCATGAATCAAAAAGGAGAGCTTACTGATTTGCTCTGATTGAAAACAAAAACAAGCCAAGAACAACAAAAAGACCTTCATATTAATTCCCCACAGAACAGGCAGTTTTCAGAGGGTTTTGTTCACAAACAGCCACAACGATGTGAAAAGCAACATTGCCCTGGCCTTCTGACATCCAGGTTGATGTCTACTAGGAATGGCATGCAGGCAGTTTTCACAAGACACATTGCATAACTGTGCAGGGCTCAGCACCGGACAAAAGGGTGGGACTGGGAGCTCACAGGGAGTATTTGGACATAATTTGAGAAAACAGATTTTCAAGCAGACCATGTTAAAGAGGCTTCCAAACTTTATCAGCCCCAAGAGCAGCCGTTGTTTTATCCAGTCTAAACCAGAAAAACTTACTGATTGCATTTTTTTTTCCTCTTTAGAAGGGATCAGTCTGGCATATTGATTCATGGTGTTACTGCACTGGCTTTCTTCAGCTGGAACATTCCTTTAGCATCCCATGAAGGGCTATTAAAAATAAGTAAATCACAAGAACCATCTGTCCTCTGCAGAGGGGGGAGAATGGGGAACTTCAGTGGGTTTCCTTCTTGCTTCACAGTGTTGACCTCCTCCTGTTTGTGAGAGCAGACCGCATTATCCTGAGAACTCAACACCTACATCCAATATACAATATTTTGTCTGTTAGCTAAACTTTAAGTTGCATAGGAAGAAAGCATAAGCTTGAAGCTGCATGGAACAAAAGACACGATAACATAATAATGATTATTCAGGGAGAAAGGACGTTATCTGTGTTTTTCCTTCCTAAGAAAACTTTTGTCAGTTAGGGCTTTTGTTTTGTTTGTTTTATGCCACACCATCTTCTTCCACTTTAGTTGATATCCTTCCTTTAGACTAAAAGCAACTATATGCTAGTAAGTATAAAAATATAATCTTTGTAACTATTCTCATAAGAGGGGAAAATATGTTTTTTGATGAAAATTCACTTTTTACAAGTGTTTGCTCCCCATTTTTCATTGAAACATTACACTGAATTTTCACTCATAACAGCAGAATACTTTTCTGCTCTCTGAGCAAAGTTCTTTACTCTCTCTTTGGCTATCGCCAAACAGAAAGACTACATTTAAGCAAGGATACATTTAAGAAAGTAAGCAAACAGAAAAATGTAACACACCTGTAAAGGAAAGTGAATTAAAAAAAATAAAAGCACATTTGAAATAGCTTTTAAGAACAGTATCATTTGGCTTTTAGATAGGCATCTACTCCTCTGTGCCTCATCAGGGGGAAACACTACTTGTCATCAAAGGAAGTTATTGTTCCTAGTTAATTAATGACCGTAACATGCCTTGGGATCTTGGAATGCAACATATCATTGCTATTACACAATGCTGAGGTCTTTTCCATCAGTTAAGTATTTCTATTAATGTGTATAACGCAAGTGTGTTACACTGTTTACTTTGATCATATCCTTTCTAAGCAATTTCGCAATCTTCCCCCAATCCTGCAAAAGATGGTTTGCAAAATCTGCAAAAAGCTACACAAATATAAACTCTTATTGATCCTCAAATAAAATCCATATCCTACAGACGCTTTGAAAGTGCCACTATTTACTCCACCCATTCTGCTAAAAGTAGGATCATCCAAGGCACAAAAGTACACAGCATTACAACAAGTTGCAGAAAGAAAATGCTTTTGTGATTCCCTGTACCCAACATTGTTGTGGTGATCTTGCAGAGATTCACACAGGGATTTTCTTTGAAAGTTCTGTTCCTGTAACAACCTGTGTGCATACACACACCTCTGCTTAGTGAAAGTAAATCCTCTCAGCTGAGTGGAGCAGCATGTTGCATGTGAGTGTGGAAGTCTTTGCAGACAGGGGACTTGTGAGGGTCCCAGACATTATGTCAGAAAACATTCATTCCTTTCTATCAAAAGACACATGACAAATTTGCACATTTTTTTTAACTTAAGATTGAAGGACATCATTATGGCAAATACTGTCTATACCAACTTTGCTTATTTAGAGTGTGGCTACAAAAGGGAAAGATCAGTAGTATATGCTGCAGTACTTTTCTAATTAACATGAACACACACACAGCTTCTACCTCATCAATCTCTTTACAATTGCACATTTTCTTTGATAATGATCCTTCCCTACCTAAGGGTTTGCAAGTGTTTTTTATAACTTCTCTTTTAAGAATGAAGGGGGATTAAAACAAAAACAAAAAAAACCTGCTTGTCACTATTAAGCGGTGATAGACATGCACAAGTATTTTCTATTGCAATCCAAAAAGATAAAAGGAATCAACACATAAACACAGAGTGCACATTTGAAACATTAAAGTTTGGAGATATGGAAAATCTTCACAAAGGTTTAAGAATTAGAAGAAAATAAAATGCTTCTATTTACATATACAGAAAATTTCTGTTGTGCCTTAAGCATTTGCCAACAAAACAAATTGAAACTTGATTGCTAGAACCACACAGCCACAAAGAGCACCCCAGTCAGAACCAGCATAAAACCACAAATAAAAATCACTCTCATGTGCCAAAGGCCTTTTGAAACCAGGAGGAGGTTAAAGCTTTCTTATGTATTAAAAGTGAAAAAAAGAGACTGTCTGATGTGGTTATCAGAGAGGAATATGGAACTGCGGAAGTACAGACCTGCCCTCCTGGTAGCTTCCCAGCCCCAAGGAAACAGCTCCGGCTCCTCACCGCAGTCCTGCACAGCAGTGCCAGTTTCTGGCTTAAAGGTCAGAATGAAAATCCTGGTGCCAAAGAAACTGCAAGCAAAAGCCCTGATGGGGACAACAGAAGGGAGCAGTGCTGAGGAAAAGTTGTTCTTTCCTGGTTACAGAATACTGAATAATTATCCAGTTGGACAGCATGTAAAGTTAAATTTAGAAATGAATTTAACTCTTGGAAGTGGCAAGATGGTGCATTTGATCCGGCTCTGCAGACGCAGCCAAGTGGAACCCAACACTTGGGGGGCTTTAAGATCAGGAAAACAAATGAGTAAGCTGGGGCTGCTGAGGACTCAGGTTCACTTTTCAGGTCATGTGCAAAGATGTCACCTCAACTGGCCTCTTTGCATAATTTGCAAAGCACAGACATCACAAAAACTGCTTTGCCAACATATGCCACTGGGGATCTCTTGGTCTGTCTTCATTCAAACTAAGAAAATATTCAACAAACTGCACTTGCACGTCTCATTCAGGGCCTATAGCCCAAGAAGTCAAACAGTCAAAAAAAGAATTATGTTTAACATTTTAAGACAATGCATTGCTTCTTCAACTACTTTTTAATGTGAGAAAGTTGTAGTGTGTAAATAGCAGTATTAGGACACCAAAGGTCCTCTGCAGCCTTGGTGCAATCCCAGAGTAGAAGAGCACAGAACGGAGAAAAGTACCACGAAGTACCACCTATGCTGGCTGATTCAGAAAATCGTTCTCCTGAAGGTCAACAAGGTTTATGTATTATTCTGAAGAATCACATATTAGAAAAGCTCATTTACATAAATGAATTAAAAAGTCAGTAACTGGGTAATGAGGATGACAATGTTAAAAAGCAATGTAAAAGATGTGCAATGTGGTGCTAAGTGTTACCAAACCCTTACTGTCACTATATAAAGCACATATTAAATAGGTAGTCTAAACTTGTATTTGTCCTTACAATTTAACGTTTAGCTTTGTCTTTATCTATGCTATTCAGTAGTTTATGTCTCTCAAGGGGCTTTAACTATAAGAAATACAATATACTGACAGTCACATATGCCTGTATTTTACAGATGTGGTGTAGCTATTCTGTCTGTATTGTATATATGTATGTATTAACAGAGTATTCAGCATTGAAAGAGCCATCATACTCACTTTATTGAGGAAACCTGTGGTAAAGCTCACATGAGATAACTCATTTACTGCTTACTGGCATGAAAATTGATTTCTTTTAAATATTTGCCTTAAGACTGAAATTGCTGCCAAAAAATACAAGCAAACAGGAACAAGTTTAAAATATTATTAAAAAAAAAAAATCTAGTTGAATGAACCTCTACAAAGTCCCTTCTCACTACACACAATGGAAAATTCTTAAGTACAGGTTTTACCTAAGGTGAAATATTACTCACAAGTTTGTTTAATTATGAGGTATTGGTTTAGAAGAGGTCTTATTGTTTATAGTAAAGACATGAAATGAAATACAGCACTTTAGACCTTTAAGAAGTTGTATTTTAACCAGACTAGTAAGTCAAAAGATAAAACAATGTGTCAACTTCTAATTTCATCAAAAGCATATTTTTGGAATATACTTTAATACCAAATTCTTAAGAAACAATCCCACGTGACCTAAAGAACGTAAGAGTATACTGTGGCATTGCTTTCTCATATAACACTGATTTGAGGACACATGACCTACAGACATGAGTGGGCCACTTACTGGCTATAGATCTGGATCCTCCTGAAAACCTAACATGTACCCAAATATTTTTCTAAATTGATTTCTGCACAATAATGTGTAAGAGTATAAGCCATTTTTTGATGCAATGTGGGGTTGTTTTCCATTCCTATGGGCAGAAAAATAAATAAATAAATAAATATAGAAGAAAATACAAAGTAGGCAGAATATTGAAATCTAGTAACTTGCAGCCCACCAAAAAGAAAAAAAAAAAGAATAGGCTCTAGCATAAACCTGCATTTCTTGGCCTTTTTTGTTATAACAGTCACAAAGAACAAAACTCTACTTGATATAGGATACACTACATAGCAGAATTCTGAGTATTTCTTTTAAACAAACACATCCATCAAGTCACAGCTTAAAACAATTACAAACCCTTGTTCACTGGTAAACTTAAAGCTGGCAGAATCAGATAAAAAATTCAGCTGTACTAAATGTCTAGTTAACCCCAAGCCAAAATAAGCTCAGATTTGTTTTACTGTGCACTTTTGATGGTTTTATTGTTTCTACTACACCAAATATCCTGAACAGAACACAAACACAGGCACTGAGTCAGATTATGGCAGCTCTCCGTTATCAAGGTTCTTCCAGGCAAACCAGAACTCATCTCAAGTTTTCAAGCTTGCTTCTCTTGACTAAAGAAATTTATACTTTTATTTATTTATTATTATTTTTTTTGTATATAAAGAAAGAGAACAGATTTAGCATAATTTTAGAGATCCAAAAACTTACAGATAGAGTCTATTAAACAGCTGTTAGTACAGCTGAGAGCGTCTCCCAGCTGCCTGTTGCAAATACCTACAGCAGCTTCTAACCACACTAGCTAGGCCTCCTGACTCACTTCAGCTGCAGCATTAAGGCAGTCATGCAAGTAGCGGCAATGAAAAGGAGTCAACATTCACACTCAGATTTCCTGTTATCTCATTATTTATTTCGTATTAGAAAGTTACCAAATCTTGCTTTGCCGCTCACCCAGAGCTCCAGAAGACCTAGAGATATTTTTAACTGCATAATATTGACTGACCTTTACCTTCCTGAGTGTCTTGCTGACAGACTGTTTCCTGAGTTCTGCCATAAACTACTGTTTATGCAAATGTGAACATTTAGCTACCATAAAAAGGGAGGATTTTTTTTTATTTACACCGTGTCTTCCAGAGCACAATAGAAAGCAAATCTGCTCATAACCAAAAAAAATGTAGTAATCAATCTGGATGTATCATCCTAGTTTAAATTAGAAAAATATTGAAAGGAATTCCTCCACATTTGGACCTATTTGCTGAAGACAAACTATTGTTTCATCTTTTGAGCAAAAGGTTCCATAAATGACATCCATTAACACTGTAAAGATTTACTGTTATCATTTTATTGTTTTCCTTAATACTATATTCTCTCATCAAGTTTATATTATAACAAAAATCAGTTGAAGATTACATTTGAAAATATAGGATCTTAAGATGGCATGAAATACTGAAATGCCACGAACACTTATTTCATACTTTGATGCAATCCATGTTATTCCTTGGAGTATAAGAAGTCTTTTCCTTCCTTCATCTAAACCAAAAATACTTCGTTTCACTTCCATTAAGTTAGTCAAAGCAACTAGAATCAAACTGAGGTGAAACACCACAGTTGTAGCTTTTTCTGAATGCTGAAAACAAAAGTTGCTCCACTCAAGAGCATCAAAAGTAAGACTCAAGGCTACATTCTGTTTTGTATCTGCCTTTTTTCCAGGATTCAACCTCATCTGTGTTACATTTCAGTATCCCAGAAGCTGCAGAGATTGTAGAGGAGAGCATCATCATTTATGGGTCCTACCTGGAAAGGCAGGCAAATCTTCTGCCTCACTGGAAAGCAAAAAGCATGCCTCACAAGTTGAGGAATAGCCATTCAAAGCCCTTCCCTACCCTAAAAATCATTTTCTTCCAGTAAGATGGCTTTTTCAAGGGAAGAGCCACCTGAAGAAACAAAAATGGGTTTATTTTGCTGGAGAAATGGCATTCTAGTAATCAGACACTGTGGTGGGAGCCTTGTAAAGGCTGAGCAACTCGCAGAAATGGCTGATAGGATGGGGCTCCACAGCTGCTTCCTCTTACTCTTTTGGCTTGGCAGAGGTCTCTCTCTCACCAAATTGCTGCCTGGGAGTGCATGGCTCTCCCCAGGAGCCCTGCCAAAGCTGATGCTCCCTGGGAAGGGTCACAATGGCTGCAGCAGAGATATGGGTTCCCACCTTTTGCACCATATTATAAATACTCTGTATTATGAAAGAACTGGACCAACAAAAGTTCATCTTCCATTGGCCACCCCCTTCTAAATACAGTAGTGACACCTAGATGGCTTGCTGGGTCTTGCTAAAATAGAAACAAACAGAGCAGTTTCCTGCAACTACTCAGCCAAGTTCCACTGCAGTAACTGACTCATGACATGAAAAATCAGTCTCAAACACATCAATGATTGAATGCTCTCTTCAGGACAGTAAAGAGGGGGACAGAACACATCCCATCTTGCATTGCTTAATTCACAGTTTCTCATTCATTTTCTTAGTATATCTCAATTGTCTAGATTTCTTTGGAAGTTTCCAAGACTAAGTCTTTGCAAATCCTCTATAAAACGAGATGATTACAAGGGATGTATAAAACAGCCAAGTGGAAAAAAAAAGGTATCAGGCTTGATTCAGCAACAAGCTAGAAAACCAATGCTTCTAAACATGCTTTCTCGTACTGTTCACAGTGCTGTCCTCATGCTTCTGCTTTGATTTCAAGCACTCTGCAAAGCAACATTTTCACCCTTAATAGCCTGAAATTCCAGGTTCATGAAAGATTAAAAGAATCACACTGAGAATGATGGTAAGGAAGCAGTAGGCACGAAAATCTGAACATAAGCCTTTATGTGACACTACTTCAACAGGAAAGCAGTACCAGCAGGATACAGGATTTCACATTTGTTGGTTTTTCCATTTCAATCACAAACAAGGGACTTTAGCCAAAGGAAGTAAAAAAAAAAAAAAAAAAGGCAGAAATAAAAATGGGACCCTCTAAGGTCCAAAGATGAAAGCTACAGGCACTAAATAAAACCTCTATTTATATAAGTTTCTCAGAATGCCCACGGTCTTTGGTTAGAGAAACAGAGTGTACCTCACACCATCCAAAATCTCACCTGCAGCAACATTAAATTTAACTATCATTAGAGTATAAGCAAGCCAGTTCCTATGAATACTGGTCACCCAATAATACCTATTAGCTTCCCTGAAAGCCAGTGGGAGGCAGACTGAGGAGAGTGAAGAAAATGAAATGCACACAACCACTACTTTCCCCACTAGCACCATGTGCAACGATAATGTTACGTGTATTTTCTTGTATTAAAAAATTGTAATAATAATAAAAAAGGAAAACAAACAAGAACAACCATTTAAGGGTCTCCCAGCCCTCATTCCAGTCTCCTCTTTGCAGTCTACCAGCTCTCGTTTTCACTCTGCCAAACGTATAACTCTTTGTAGGGCCACATTGAAAATGGAACTGTTAAGGTGTTCTAGGTTAAAAATACCTCCTTCAAAGAAAGTCTGATTCATCGCAACTTCATGGACTTGCATAAAAAACAAGGCAGGAGCAAGCCTCAAGCATGAAGGGCCATGATGGAAAGTCAGTGGTCTGTTACTGAACACTTTCACATTGCTTCTGTATCAACTGGCAAAGCTTGTTGAACCCATTGTAATGATAAAATGCACCCAAATGAATATACATGCTGTCTCATGAGTATACAAATCCAACTCAATTTCAGGCTGGTGACAAAGATTAAGCCAATCAAGAAAAAAAATCTCTTTTCAGCAGGATCAGTTCCTGACAGCTTACTGTGCAAATGATTTAAAAGTAGTTTTGGTATAAAATGGAGAAAAATGGAGAGGAAGCAGTACTCCTCTATCGACAGCTCTGTTGAGCTCTATTGAATACAACAATTTAAACTAACAACGAAACCACAACCAGAGTTAAGCACTGAAAATCATGGTTTCAGAAACTCAGTTTCTAGGTATTTTGCCCCAAAGGGTTGTACTGTGATTGGGGAAAAAAGAAGAAAAAAAGAAAAATAAACCCACCCTACCACAAACTACTGAGGAAATGAGGCAGCAAGTTCTAATCTTCAATTGCAAAATGAAAGGTATTTGTTTTTATTTTGCTATAAACAAAGCCTCACATTTCTGGATAAACACAGTATCGGCTACAAAGTGAATTCCACTTCCCTTCATTGTAGTATTTTATCTATAATTCCTGCTGATTTAAAATTATTTTCCCTCTCCAAAATAAAATGAAGTCATGCAACTTTTCCACTGGTTGGAAAATTAAAACTTAATTAAGTAATAAATTCCTTTTTACAAGACAAACAGGCTTGCTTGTATTATAATGAAGACATAATAATTTACAGATGGGTTCAGGTGAATCTCTTTATAACATACTCTTCAAACTGCATTACTTTTTTTTGTTAATGCGCTCAACACATTAGGAAAGAGTACACTCAAACATCTGGAAAATGGATTCTGTGATTGTGAAATCCAGTTTGTAAGCAGAAAAATCCCTCTTCTGGGAGAGAAATGAAAATGGCCAGCCAAAGCACTTCCAAAGGAGGCAGAGGATGGGATTTTTGCCTACATTCAAACTCAGCATGGGTGAATAAAAACAATTAAATAATCCATCCTTCCAGTACACTTCAGAAGAAAAACAACAAAACCCCAGAACCAGGACTGCCACTCAGTGAAAGCCAAGCCACTTGTGTATTCTTGACAACAAGGTTTTTTTCTAGATGGAGAGAGTTGTGTGGAAATATTGAGAATTAAAATAAGTCCCCAAATTGAACACTGCTACCCTTACGTAGCACTCAAGAGGAAGAACGAAACACCAGCCATCACTTCTAAAGTCAAGTGTTTATTATTGTTATTATTATTATTATTATCATCATCATCATTATTTAAGTTCCATAGGAGTGGCTGAATCTCCCAGTTGTTCCAAATCCAGCTGACATGAGCAACTCCATCAAGAAAATGCATGGCTCGACTTTTACCACAGCTAGAATCAGCTGCACATGCAAACTCTCTAAAATGCAGTTCAGATCATCACTTAATGTGCAAATTGCCCAGTCCATCAAAGCCATCTGGAAAATATGTCATATTAGGCAATATGGTTCAGCCCCATCTACACTGGCCATATATTAGGAAATCTGGTTTAAACAATACAGTATCATACCACTGTTGTACAAAGCTTCAGAAGCTTTACATCTAAAAGCTTAAGTTCTGCTAAATAAATAAATAAATAAAACTGCAGAGGTGAGATTAACAAAATGGAAGCTGCAGCTTCCAAACTGCTGGAAATGCCACCAGCATTCAAGTTTATGTAAACGCTACAATAAATAAATAAATAAATAAATAAATAAATAAATAAATAAATAAATAAATAAATAAATTGGACCTGTACATTTACCAAGGAAGATGGAAAGCCAAGTATCAGATAACATGCCAATACACCAAAAATTATCTGCAGAAAGTGGTTTCTCACATAAACCAGCATGAATGCTTGATTTTCAGGCATGAAGCTGTCCAAGTGAAGTAGCTACAGCATCACAGGAAGGGAAAAAAAAAAAAAAAAAGGCATCAGCTGTTGGTATGAGAAAGATCACAGGAACTACCCAAGACAGACTGGCTTGTGGTTTCCTTTGGGTTAGCAGAAATCGTAAGAGTACTTTGCCGATTGCCTTAGAGTAAGTATTTGCCAGTAAGTTACCACAATGATTTCCTCTTAAGAATAAAGTGTGCACTCATTTTATGACCCTACATCACTAAAATAGGGAAGATTTGTTATTGACTTCGATGGTTATTAGAAAAAAAAATACAAACCAAATCCTTCATATCTGATCAAATATGGGGAGGCAAAACCTTAACAGAAGTGAAAGGGTAGAGGGTTTTACAGCATCCAGCTAAAGGAAGTGCAGTGTGGTAACTTTTGGCAAATGCTATCGTTATAAACAGTGACCATGGTAACAAGCGGGATTTTTTTCCTTCAGACTCTGGGGAAAAAATACATGGGCATTTCTGTGTGTACATATATTAGTCCTTGTACGTCATTACCATATTTGTGTGTCAAGACCTTGCTTTAGAACAGCTGCTTGCTTATTAAGGGTTCACAATCAATTCACATTGATTTTGAGCTTTAAAAAAAAAATGGAAAAAAGACATGCAGAACTCTTCTTTTTCTCCACTGGTTGCCCAGAATGGCACACCTCTAAAAAGACACCCGAAGAAGTTTTCAACGGACAAATAAAGGAGAAGGGAGGGAGGATGATGCTGCCTAACAAACACATAACAAAACAGCGATTGTCTTTTGATCTGTTATTTCTGGCTACATTTTTTTTTAAGTATATCTGTTTAGAAGCCACAATTAAATTACTTACTCCTGAAGCTAGCATGGGAAAAAAAATCTCAGCTACTAAAACTGCTGATAGCAAGTAAATAAAAATGGCTTATTCAGGAAAGCGAAGAGGTCTGGTAACCTTTTTTTATTATTATTATTCAAGTCTAAAAGTATTTTCTGAGTTGTAAATGAACTTTCAAGTATACTGTGGCAAAAATAAATAAATAAATAAATAAGTAAAATTAGATCTGTGCTGAAAAGTAGTGTCTAGATCACATGTTAAAGTGGCACCACACATACTCAAAGCAACACTTGTCACATAAGACTGATGCCTTTGAAATCCCACCACTGCCTAACTGCCTCAATCTCCTTTCAGCATATGCAGCAGAACAGCCCGTCCCCCAGCTGCCTCTGTCCCAGTGGTTAAAATGAACTCTTGTTTACCTTCATTAAGGATGTGTACTGCATGACTGAATGAGATTTTCAGCTTTTAGTCTTAGAGCACAGACTTGTGCATAATACCTTGTACATAAATACCTAAGGTACAGATAGTGCTCCCACCCTATTTGGGCATCAGCAGTTTGTCTGTACAAAAGCATCAGCTATTATTCTATGATCACAGAATAATGTTGATCAGAAGGGACCTCCAGAGGTCATCCAGTCCAAAACCTTGCCCTAAGAAGAATCAGATCTCAATGTGAAATACAAAAGAAAGCATTCATACTGAAACAACCTCACTACAAAGGACATACAAAAGGAGGTCTCAGGGTGATTTAAGTTTTCAGAGAAATGTCAAAAGATTTTACAAGAAACCTGTCCATTTCTGCTGGATACGGAGCAGCCAACCCACAGGAAGTGCCAGAAAGCCACAGACCCATTTCTTTGATCAATGGGGAAACCCACTATGATTCAATTGGTAGATAACCATCATCAGGCCCAGTTCTCATCTGTCAAAATCCCATCAACTCCACTGCAGTCATATGAGCATGTTAGTCTTCTGATTCTGTGAAAGTTAATATCACGATTTCCTCATGAAAATTCATTTTGAAGACAACTCTACCATATACTCCTAGCTTTTGTGTAATATTTACCACACCCTTCAGTAAAACTTCCTAAGAACAACCACAGGAAAAATAAAATTAAATAGCCCCCTCAAATTCAACATCATCTATGAGTCACTCCTGAAAGGAAGCTTTTTTTTTTTTCCTCCCCTGAAATTATATCTTACAATTGATATCTTACAATTCTGAATCAAATTTTATTTTCATTATTTTGTACCTTGCTGACATCCTGCAATGAGGCATTACTTTCAGCTGCAAAGACTTCTGTGTTCTTGAGCACTGTGACAGTGCTCCAAAAAAACAGTCTGTGGGGGGAAGCTTTGTGACCTGGAAAGGAGAAGTAATGTTTGAATGACGCATGGAAACAGAGTAAGACATCATTGTTCTATTTATACCTATAGGCAGAGAAAAAATGAGTCCACTATACTGATGCTGTATTTCATGTACTGTAAGATTTTTTATTTATACAAACACATTAAAAAAGAATCATGAAGAAAAGAATCCTTATGATGCAAAGAATATATTATGAAATGTTGTTCAAATCACATAGTCGTGGCCAATTTGTTCTCTGGGCATTCCATTTGCCAGTTCAACATGAAGTAACAATAATTCAAATCTGTGGTTTAAAAGAACGCTATCAAGCCCGTTTAAAATTTTTGTTCAACTGTTTCTAGTAATCTCAACAGATATTTTGAAATTCAGCTTTTCTTCAATGAACATATATTCTTTCCTTTTCTGTGGCTGCATGCTGAAATGGCCAAGTGAGCCAGAGGCACTAGCATGGGTGAGATGTGTCAGACTAAAACAACACCTGGGCAGTTTACAGAATGGATTTCAGAGTTTACAGAAAGCAATGCAGATTTCACACCTCTGATTTTATTTTGACTCAGATTAGATAAAGTGCAAGGAGGAAGGACAGGATGACAAGAGGAAAACCTACCACTCACTGAAAATCATGAGGACGGATAGCTTCAGTGTCCTCAAATCCCACTGTAACCTAATATGTGCTTTTCTTGTTACGTTCCCTTATATTGTCTTCTCAAACAGCCTCCAAAATTTATTACTTGACATCACTGGAGACCATTTGTATAACAAGACCATTTGATAACAAGAATCTCTCCCCTAACCCTGTTATTCACTTAAGCCTTAATTCACACAATTGCCTCTCCCATTTTCATAATGTTCTGCAAGATCGATGGCAAGTACAAAAGAGCTCAGGGTCCTGCTCAAACACATTTAACCTACATACAAAGAGCTAAGGGAGCTATTTCAGCCCTGTCACCCCCCAAAAAAAAAACAATGCACATGCAAAATCAATTACCAGTTCTGCCTTTTTGAGCCTCTGGATCTAGCGGATGTAGCTCACAGACTCCCTCAATCACAAGCTTATACGACAGCCCTGAGAGTATGTATTTTAGTCATGGAAAAAAAAAAAGCACTCTGATTGCCATTTCAATTGTCATCAAAAACAGACTGAAGCCTTGTCTGCTTTTAGTCTACATTTGCTTCCTTGCATTCACCAGACTTGTCATGCACTGTAGAAGATACACCCTCCAAACACCTCTGCTAGAGGATTTCCTATTTGCAATAAAATGAGAAACTGCAGTGGTTTTCACAAGCAAGTTTTCCGACATAGGCCTGCAACACCTTCCCCCTGTATTGTTCTTCTGTGCAAGAGGAACATGTTCCCTGGGCAGACAACTGAAGTTGACGTTAACTAGCGAGTAGGCTAAGCTCTTGAAAGAAGAAATCCACCAGTGGCCTACTAAAACATAACTAACTAGTGACATGGCAGTATCCCTTGTACTATAGGGGTAGTAAGAGAGAAGGCATACAACTTCTTAATGTTTCACCATGATGGAAATGTCAGTAAATACCTCTATTTACCTTTCTCAACAACCACCAAAAGACCTTCTTAATGATCACAAAGATTCTGTAGTTTCAAATACAAGCAGTTAATAGCTTATAGGTTCATGGAATGATTCAGGTTGGAAGGGACCTCAAGAGAAAATGCACTCATATGTAGCTATTATAAAAAACAGACTGAATTTACAGCAGCTGAGAACAATCCTAAATGCAGTAATATAACCAACATCAGATCCCCACAATCAAATGGAGGAACACAAACCTAACCAAAGGAGTTAAACACCCAATTTCATAAGCTTCCAACAGCAACAAAATCTGTTCTTCATATATTTTTCTCACCTTTGGTTTGCCCACATTTTTCAGTGGAAACTATTGTTTGTCTCAGATGCCAGCAGAATGCAGGCTAAAGGCTGCTAGCTCTGCACCCCGCCATGTGCAGCCATTCAGCGCGTTGAAAACGTTTGGTACAGTCAGACCTAAGAGTGCCAACTCATGGCTATGGAAAATATCAAAAGGTTACTAAGGAAAAATCTTAAGATAAATTACCAGTTGTTCCCTAAGTTACTTAGTCTTCTCTCCCCTTTTTCACTGAGTGCATCTCCTCTTAGAAAGCTATGCCTTTAGATTTAGCACACTGTCACCATGCACCAACAACTACCCAGCCTAAAGAATTTTATGTTAAGTCCTCAGATTCTTTTGCAACTGAAAAAAAAAGAGGCAACTAAGTTATAACTGCTTCTCCTATCTGGCCTATCTGTATATCAAAATAAACCACACAGTATGCTGTTTATAATATTTGCTCCATTCAGGCAATGAATTTAACAAATAGAACTTTTCTTCTTTTATTTATTTATTTTTTTTTTCAATTCATCATATTTAAAGCCAGCTAACTTCTTTTACTAAAAGAAAGCTTAGGAGTACACTTAAACAGCAGCATGAAAATAGGTCAGGTTTTGACAAGTCTGAGTTACCTCACAGAAAGTCTATGAGGGAATTGGAGATTTTTCTGGAAAACTAACCCACATCATATTTCCATTACTGAACAAATAATAAAATTATGAAAACAGAAATGAGGTTTTCACTGTAGCCTACTGTATTTGTTTCTTTGTCTCCCATTACATTTCACATCCTCTGGACACTTTTGAGTCCATTTATTCCTAGAATAAAAAAGTCATTTTTTATTTATTTATATGCATAGTGATACAAATCATATGCTATTATAACAAACTAACAGACAAGTCAACCATGGAAATCTAAGTTATTTCTTTTCAATGAGCCAACTAGTTTTGCCATATTATGGCAAAATAATTTATTTTT